>NC_092503.1:96844043-97147074 GCF_047511675.1 Marmota flaviventris | reverse complement strand
TGGAAGGGAACATAAAAGAGGAAAAGGAGTTCCTTTTAGAGCTGTTGATTCAGTAGAAATCTAAACCTGTTGCTGTGGTCTCTATATTACTGTCCTTTCCAGTGAGGGAGGTTTTGACCTTGGAGTATGTAATTGAAAAAATTTAGCTTTATAAATGGAAATAGTCTTGTAGGATGAGAAAAGGTGCCCTAAAGTAGATTTAAAAGGTATTTTTAATTCATGGTAGAGGATGAAATAAATGGTTTTGGGGGAAGTTGTAAATTGATTGAAGAGTTTTACCTCAGGTGATTTCTGAAAACTTGTTCTTAACCTGGATCATGTGATTTTTTATAATATAACTAATCTGGCTTTTAAATTGCTTTAGAACTGCTAAAATTTTGCCAGTACCTTCTCCTTTGACATGAACTCTTTCCTTACCCTATGGACCCATATAATTCAACTATGGCCCTGCTTCCTCTGGACACCCTCCAAGACTATGCTAAGTGTGTTTCCTTTGCGCTCTGAATGCTACCAAACTATGATGAGATCATTCTCATTATGTGTTTTTCTCCTCAACTAAAATGCAAGCTCTTAATTCAGTTTTTCTTTCTATTGTAACATCTGGCACATGGGGTTAGTGCTCAGTGAAATTCTATTGGACTGATGATAGACACTATGAGAATACAGTCCTCCTGGGTTCATAGTTTATTGTTGATGTGTTATGTCATTTGATCCTCATTACAAGTTTCTGTGATAGACAGGTATTGTAGTCTGCATTATACAGGCAAGGATAATGTAGCTCAAAGAGGCTAAGTCTTTTGTCCCAGTTTCTGTTGGTTAGTAATTGCTGGAGCCATGACTGGATCTTAGATTTTCTGTTTATAATTTTTAGGGCTTCTTGATGACAACTGTGTTTGTGTAAGTCATATAATTAGAGGATTTAGGTACTCAAACTCTGAGAAAATATTGAAAGGTGCAGTTTCAAAGCAGGCAAAAAGGTTGAATTTGGATTTATGACACACTAGATTGGTAACCAGGTAGGGAAACAATGAGAGAAAAATGTATTTCTTTGCTTCACGTAACAATTTTAGAAGATGTAGCCAGTTTTTTCATTTAGTGATTTAGTTTTTAAATGACTTTTTATTTTGTTCAACTGTATATCATGTACTAGGGATATAGTACTTAAGATAGATGCTGTTTCTTCTATTGTAAAGCTTATTTTCTAGTTGAAAGTAGACAATTATCAAAGAAATAAATAATAACAATATTATATAGGACATGAAAGAGTCAGCTGAATAGATATAGAGAAAAGTGCATTCGAGGCAGGGAAAAATCATTGATGGAAAAGTTCCAAGAGGGACCCTTGGCATTTTTTTTTTTTTGAAAGAAGAAAGAAGGCCAGTTTGCTGCAACATGGTGCCCTAGAGGGGAGGGATACAAGGTCAGACTACAGTGGCTGGATATAAGACTTTGTAGGACTTTCAATAAACCAGGGTAAAGAGTTCGTTTTTTTTTAGCTTAATGTAGTAGAAAGTCATTAGATGCTTTTGAGTAAGGGAGTGATAGGATCTGATTTCTATTTTAAATAGATTACTGTGCTGGTGCTTGAAAACCACTTTGGAGGTTAAAGAAAGAATGGAAGCAGAAAGACTGGGTTGGAAGTAATCTGGATGGTGGCTTGGAATGAGTGACTGCTAATAACCACTGAGAAGTCAATGGATTATAGTTATGTTTATGAAGTGTTGTTGACATGGTGGATTGGTGTGAGACAAAAAAGAAGAATCCGAATAATGGTGGCTTTAAACTCTATAACAACTTAATATTTGCCAAGTGCTGTTCTAAATGATTTACATGAATTAAGATGTTTAGTGTGTATAGTAGCCCCTATGGTGAGTGCTACTCTCTTCTCTTTGAGGTTTACCATATCCTTGCACAGATAGTGATGAATAGATGCAGAATTTATGCAGCTGGGTCTCAGAGTCTGTTCCTTATTACTGTGTTATAGGGACTAAACTTTTGGCTTGAATAATTGATTACAGGGTGATACCAATATGTGGAAGGTGCTCTCAATTTATTTTTTTGTGAGGAAAATGTATAAAATCAAGATATCTGTTCTAACCATGTTAATCTGGAGGTGTTATTAGTTTTCCAAATGGAAAAGGCAAGAAAGAAGCTGAATTTTGGAGCCTAGATTCCTGGGAAAGAGAATGTGAAGCTATGAGATTATGTGAAACCACATAGGAAGAGCATGATATTATCTTTTGGATCTTAAGTGTTCTCCAAAAGCTCATGTGTTCTACTATGCAGTAGAATACCGAAACTTATTCTTCCTATTTTAAGTTTAATTTTATACCCATTGACTAATTTCTTCTTATCCCTTCTTTCTCCTCCCCAGTTCTTGGCACTATGGGGGAGTGATGGAGCACTATAGGGGAGTGATGGAATCTTAGGAGGTAGATTCTAATTCAAGAAAATAGGTCATTGGATGCATGCTCTTGAAGAGTGTATTGGGATCCTGGTTCTTTCCTCTCTATATTCTTCTTAGCTGCCATGAGGTGATTAACTTTGTTCTACATATGCTCCCCACCTTGATGTTCTGCCTTGGTACAGGCCCAAAATGATGGGCCAAGTGACCATGGACTGAAATCTCTGAAACATTTCCTCTTCTTAAGTTGTTTTCTCAGGCATCTTGTCACAATAATGAAAATCTGACACACACGGTATGTCAGTGGAGAAGAGGTGGGTCTACAACTGAGCTTAAGTTTTTACATGCCTTCACATTAATGTCACTAAGCTTTGTCTGTTTTTAGAAAATAGTACAGATCCTTAAATTATAGCTGAATTTCTTTAAGGGAAACTTTCTCTTTTTCTCACATAGCATTACAAACTTCACTTTCTGTTTATGAGATTCTTCATTAGAGTGTAGAGGTAACATGTTAAAAACTAGACTTTTGCCAAGTATGGTGGCACATACTTACTGTTTCAGTTACTTAGGAGCCTGAAGTAGGAGGTCATTTGAGCCTAGGAGTTCAAGGACAGCCTTGGCAATATAGTGAGACTCCCATCTCAAAACAACAACAAAAACAACAAACCACAGACTTTAAGCAAATATATTTATACTTGTAAAAATTTGTTTTAAACTTATATGTAATTTTTATATATTTATTAGGCACAGGATGATGTTTTTGCCCTTTTTAAATTTAAATTGGATTATTTTGGGAATTTTTTTGCTATAGAGTTTGAGTTTCTTGTATGTTCTAGATTTTAACTCTTATCAGATATATGGTTTGTAAATATATATATATTTTTCATTCTGTAGGTTGTCTGTTGATTGTTTTCTTCATTGTGCAAAAACTTTAAATGAATTAGTTAATTTGTTTTGCAGGGCTGGGTATTGAATCCAGGGCCTTGTGAATACTAGGCAGGAGCTCTACCACTAAGTTATGTCTCCAGCCCCTGTTGTGCAGAAGGTTTGATGTAATCCTGTTGGTCTATTTTTAGTTTTGTTGCCTGTGCTTTTGAGATCTTATCCACAAAATTTTTGTCCAGGCCATTTCCATTGGAGCATATCTCTTATGTTTTCTTCTAGTAGCTTCATAGTTTCAAGTCTTACATTTAAGCCGTTTTTAGTTGACTTATATATATGGCGAGGTAGAGGGATCATGTAGATATAGAAAGAACCATATTGAGAAATTCCAAGGGAATGAATTGACAGGCAATTAAGTGATTCTTGGAGTCGCAGTAAAAGCAAGGATTTTCTATTTTTTTGAGAAGGATTTCCTTTCTCACATTTTAAAAGTTCTAGTTGATTCTGTGATTTACCAAGTATTTGTTGCTTTGGAAAAATATACTCTATAGGTACTTGATCAAGTAATTTTTATTTCTAAAGAGATTTGAATCCTCTTAAATCTTTTATCCTCTTATTAAAAGCAGTATTCAGTTTAGTTCCTTAAACTGTGAGTGAATATAATAGTCTTTTTTTTCTTTTTTGGTGCCTGGGATTGAACTCAGAGTCTCATGCATGCTGAGCACATGCTATACCCCTGACCTATACTGCATGCATAACGTCCCCTGCCCTTAGCAGTTTATTATTAATTCTCCTGAATGCTTGCTTACTTTGGATTAATATAGGAGTTTCTGTATCTTGTTTTTGTCTACCTAGTTGACTCCTTGTCTAACTACTTGAGTTTTTGTTGCTCAGTGTATTTTTTCCTAAAATTACTTCCTGATTATTTCATGTCACTTTAAAATGGATTGCTATGAGCCAGTGTTGCAGCTGATTAATAATCAATAGGCAAGTAGTAGGTAACACCTTCACTTCCTCCATTAATGTCAGGCACCATTTCTTCTCATGTTAATGATCTGTAGGGAAATGCAATTAAAAGCTATGAAATCAATAGAAGAGAATTCATTCATTTTGGAAGAAAAAATGAACATCTTTGCTTTGGATGTTGACTGACTATGCTAAGCTGAACTTGGTCATTGTTCTGTTTGTGAGATATTGGTTTTAAAGTTCTATATAAGGTCCACTAAACAATTGGCTGTCCATTCAACACATTTCTTAGCAGATATCAGGTTTACTGCATAGTGGCCAGGTAATTTTGGGAAATGGAACAAGAGCTTGGTCCTCAAGAACTCTCTCTTCTAAAGGCTGCTAAGATGTACATAAAGGACTCAATGAATATGTAGAAAGAGAGGAGTGGCTTGAAAGTAGTTATCACTTAATCCCAGCAAATTTTGAGACAAGATAGAATTGATGCTGGCTTCAAATGATTTGGCTATAGGAAATGAACAGCTTGCAGAGAGTAGTAGGAGTAAAAGGTTAGTTGCTTGAAAGCATGGGCTTTGTTTTGGAAATGATTAGTGGTGTGTCTGTGAAGAATGGTAGGAAATCAAGTTGTAACAGTAGTTATACCAAGCCAATGAGTTTTAGTTTTAGTGTGTTTCCTTCATTGAAAAAAAAAATCAATGATTTATATGAAGGTGCTTTGAAAATTCCAAAGTGCTATATATATTAGGTGTTCATTTGAAGGGGCTGCTTCATGGGAAGAATAATATTTTAAGAGGTTCTGATTTTTCCTTTTATTTCTCTCTATGGTGCTTTGCACAGTTATGTATTTTGTAATTATGGAAATTACTTGAGACAAGAATTTTAATGATTGCCTCATTTCAAGTTCTGTCTGCTTTCTGGCTGCCAGCAAATGTTAATATATAGGCATAGAAGTTTTAGAGCAGGAAAGGATTTTAGAGTTGTATGGTAATTATTTGTGTACAGTCTTACCCTTTTCCTTGACAAGTAGAATGCAAACTTTAGGTTTGTAGATATTGTCTTAGTTCAGGCTCCTATAACAAGTGACTTGACCATAAACTGGAAGATACAACCACAAATACTTATTTCTTTGTTCTGGAGGCTGGAAGACCCAAGACCAAGGTACTGGCAGATCTAGAATCTGGTAAGGGCTTACCTGTTTTGCGGGTGGCTGTCTTTTCCTTGTGTCCTCACATGGCAGAGAGCAGAGAGAAAGGGTGAAAATTCTCTTTATGTCTTTTTGAAAAGGACACAAATGTCTGGTGTGGTGGTGCATACTTGTTATCCCAATGACTTGGGTGGCTGAAGTAGGAAGATTGAAAGTTGGAGGCCAGCCTCAGCAATTTAGAGAGACCCTGTCTCAAAAATAGAAAAGACTGGGGAATGTAGCTCAGTGGTAAAGCACCTGACTTCAATCTCTAGTACCCAACTAACTAAATAAATAAAATAAAATTTCACTAAGTCCATTCATGAGGTCTCCACTTTTTTTTTTAATGAACTAATTATCTTCCAGGGGCTAATGGATATGCTCGCTTGTCCTGTCATGTATTGTAATGATTAGTACCCTGCTTTCTGTTATAAGAGGCTCTGTATAAAACTTGCCAATCCAGCTAATTAGTGAAGGACTCAGGTCCTCCATTATGTCTCCTGTAACTCCTTGAGTTCTGTGCCCTTTTTGCTATGGTTTTGCTATAGTTGGTTGCTTCTCCCTAGGTCCAATCCAATACCTCTCCGCTGTACTGCTTTCTGATATTTGCCTTCAGGCAGCTATTTCTGTTGCATATTTTAAATTGAAGCAGTTACAGGGTACAGTTGTGCCATATTCCACTAAATTATCTCTGATACCTAGTATATACTCCCTGGTGAAGAGTAAGTAGGTGCTCAGGATTTGAGGAATTATTGTGTAAGAGCTGCATGTTGGCATTCGTCTGATTTGTTGAGAAAACAGGTTACACATCAGTGTACTGTTTATAAAAGGAAAGAGCAAAGTACCGAATAATCTATGCCAAGCGCTGTATATGCAGAATATTTCTGAAATCTCAATTGCAAAAGTTTATGACCTCAGAATACTTTTGAAGAACTACTTAGGTTGGCCTTAGTAGTTACAATGGTTACTCTTTTGACAGTTTTTCTCTGGAGTATGTATGGCTTGAATGTTTTATTTTGCTTTGAAACAACATTGTAGCATAAACCAGGTTTAAACTCCTGCTACATTGAGAATAACAGCTTTATTCTTCATGGTTGAACTCTCCAGAGTAATCCTTCAGTAACTACTTTTGTGTTCACCTTTGTGATCCTCCCTTAACAAAAAAGATAAGACCCCCCCTTCTCTGTAAAGACTGTTGTTTTCCAGATCATTTATCATATTTAAGAATTGTAATTTCCCATTTTAAAACCTCAGCCTACATAGACTAGAAAATACTTAACAGTTTTACATATTATTTATGCTCTTTTTTTTTTTTTAAACCTTCATTGACTCCGGAATGCACTGAGACACAGATTTTATCCCTATTGCCTATTTGTGATGAGAAAATAGCAGATTCCGTTGCTAGGAAACAGCTGAATACTGAAATAGTTTTGTGAGGGGGTACTTGTAAATTCAGTTCTTTGACAGTTCTACTCACATAGAGCAAAAATTTATTCGGTTACTACAAAGAAAGATGTATCACCTGTTAGTTTTCCAATTTAAAAATTTTGCACAGGGGGAGCTAGGAATGTGAAAAATGTTGCAGGATTGATTAAGTGTTGAGAGTATATTTTTAACAGTGACTGGACATTGAAAAGTAATGATTATGTACAAATATGTCTTTGAGTTTCAGTTTTGTTCAAGTTTTCTGATTCATAATTAATGAGAAAAAGTAAGAGAAAACTAGAGAAATGCACACATACGTACATACGAGACGTAGGAACTTCAAAGTAAAATTCTGTATTGATTAAACTGGTTTTATCTTGTAGAAATAGGATTGGTCCTATTTTACCCCATGTTTGCAGTTTTGTGTATGGTGTTTAATAATTACATTCCAGAGAGAGAATACATATTAAAGTATTTGGTTATTCTCAGTTTGGCTTTCCTTTTTAATTTATAGACATTTGATTTTTGTCATAATTGTACAGTGTTTAGAAAAAAGAATTTTATTCAAGTTCAATTTGGTAACTTTTCTTGAGTATTTACTATGTATCAGGTGAAAAAATTGGGAACACATATTTGATTAAGCTTTAGGGTGCTCACAAGGTGTGAGAAGATATAGCCATGGAGGAGAGATGTCAATAGTTGTCATATGTTGTGGGCAATAAAAAGAGAAGTGTGTACCAGATAGAGAGGAAGTACAAAATAGACAGTGGTGAACTTGATCTGAGAGTTGCACAGAGAGCCTCCAAGAGTCAGCTTTGACCTGGGTTTTGCAAGGCTCTTTGTTAGATCTAAGCAATCTCTTGACCTTGACTTTTTGTGAGTTACAGAGTAGGGACCAAGACCACTTGTTATTTTTCTTTATTTTTAAGTTCTCTCCTTGTTTATATTGTTGGCTAGTAATACGCCTTGGCATTTATCTTTCTACCTGCTCCATTTAGTCAGGTGAGTGCAGTTCATGTACCAGTTTCTAATTTGGTACCTTCAAATTTTACTGCTTGTCTATTTAATTGCATATATACATTTAGGAATTTGTCAGCGAGTGCAGAATCTATCTTCTGATTAATATGCATTGAGAAAGTCTCAGAAATAAAAATCCTATTAAGGCTTTATGTCTTTATCCAAGTGACAGAAATTTGTGAACTTATGTAGGCAGCCTTATATGTTAAAGTTGAACTGATGTAGAAAAAAAATATCTGAAATGTTCTCGAGAGTAATGTGTGATTTTAAACTAAAACTAAAAACAAACAATGAAAATTGTCTAAGATCAGTTGATACTAGAAATAATGAAGTAATAATAGAACTGAGAATAATCCAACATGGAGGCTTGATTTTGCTTAATATTTATAGAGGCACTATGTAGAAGTAAATGATTTATGAAATTTTTTGTTTTGTATAAATCTTTTTATTTTTTGTAGTCTTATTTTTTATGATTGTTTTAAAATGTGTTATGAGTTTCATGTGTTCATTTTAAGATAGAAACCTATAGCATATAAGATTTTAGAAATATGGAAAATACTTAAACTCTGGTTTAAAAAATTATGATTGTATTTTATAAACTATGTTTTCTTCATATACAAGATTATATTTGTTGAGTTGCAAAACAGCCAGGTGAACAATGTCAATGAGCTTACCAAATTGAAGTGTGAATGGGGTAATGATCTAGAAAATAGAGAGTTGTACCTGGAAGAAGATATACAAGACAGATTACTTGCTCATCAATTTGAAACAGAATAGTAGGCAAGATTGGTAACTGGAATATTATCTTCTATAACTGTTCCATCAAAAATCCACAGTTATCACATTCACTAATAAGGGATAAAATAATAGAAAACAATAATATTCAATCTTTGAGAAAAAACAAACTAATATAGCTTTGGATTTTGACAGGGCAGCTATAATCCTAAAGAAGAAGAATGACAATTTGCATTTATAGTCTTTTCTTCCAAGTAGCTTAAAGCTTTATAAATACATTTTCATTAATCCTTTAGACTACTTTTGAGATTCATTTAAAGTAATAAGAAGGAAATCATGTCTATTTTTTGAAGATGAGTAAAAAAAACGACATAGTCAAAGTCAGAAATTATATCTTCTCCTTGATGACTCCAGTGTTTTCTTTGTTATTCCTAAATACTTTGGCTAAGGAATTTATTTATCATTCAGCAAATGTTTGTCAGTTGCATACTGTGGCTTAGTTCTGAAGCGTACACACACACACACACACACACAGGTGAGGGGATATGAATTTGAAACTGTATTTTTCTTCTTTAGTTTTATGTGGTGTTGAATTGTTCTTTTGAGGTCTGGAGACTCTGAACTTTATTGATTTTAACTGAAGAATTGGCTTACTGGTTGATGGTGGCAGAAGAAATTGCTAGTATTTTTAATAAGCACATATTATATGTCAGATGCTATTGAATTTATTATATGGATGGCCAATTTAATTCTGTAAGCAACATTATGAAATGATTGTTTGCATGACTTTTACAGATAAGTAAACTGTGCAAGGATAAGTAACCTGTCCAAGGTCACAGTTTAGTTGCGGAACTAGGATTCTAGGCCATTGCATCCGAACCCATGGTTTCTCTGCTCATGATCCTTAATGATGTCTTCCTCTGTGTGGGAAGTTGGCATCCAGTAAGATTCCTTGTTTTGTTTTGTTTTTTTGTGATCAATGTTGGGGAGCATAAATGCATCAACCAGTATCTTTGAAATTTTACCAGTTAGACATATCTTAAAACAAATAGTTTAAGGGTGGCTTAAAAAAGTAGGAGTCATTATTCTTCTTGAACTTGAGATAGGTGTTTGCTCACAGTACTGCTCAACAATGTCGGGATGTGTCTCTTAAATCCTTTAAATCCTTTATACTTTTCTCATGATTGTTTCCTCTCAGTCAAGGACACATGACTACTTAACTTCAGTTATCATGCCCACATTAGAAAAATCAGCTATCTCTTCTGTTTGGCTATCCTACTATATTTTGTTTTGGGACTCTGTATTGCATTAATTTGTTTATGTGTCTGTTTCATCTCACACTTACTTCATGTCCTTAGTGCTTCCTAATATAGTATTTGCATGGAGAGTGTTTCTTGACTTGAACATTCACTTCCCAGTTTTTCTCAATTATTTCTTGAGTTTTCCTGAAAGATATATTAACATTATATAATGTAATAAACAGTAAATATTAATGTATCAATTGTATCAATAAGTATATTATTACTTATATAATAACATATATTAGTAAGCATCTCATTAATTTCCTTGAAAGATTTATTAATATTATGCAATATAATAATAAACTACATATTAATATATCAATAAATATATCATTACTTGTAATATATATTAATAAGTATCTCATTAATATTTCCTGAAACAATTGTCAATATTATATGGCTGGCTGTGGAAGAGTGATGAGTATTTCTTGACAGTTGTAAGTTTGTCACAATGAAGTGCATGATTTAGTTAAAGTTTTAAAAAGGAGTGTCATTGGAGATAAATTGTATAATAAATACTATGTGAAGGTAAATTGAAGTTGTCAAGTCAGAAGATTTTGTTGTACTTTAAGTCATATAGGGAGAAGATAAGTCTTACAATCCCTTAAATATTTAAAATTATTTGAGTATATAATTGACTTTTGAAAACATTGTATTTTCATAAGTGGGGAAATCATACCTGCCTTTGATTTTAATGGGAGGTGAATATCTGATAAGGAGAATTTCTGAGTAGCGATTTGCATCCATGAAAATCCATGTGGGGTTTTTTTTTTTTTGGTTTTGTTTTCTGTTTTTGTTGATGAAACACAGTTCTAATTTTTTATTACTTGATCTTAACTGTTATTAACTTTATTGTATTTTTTGTGGTTCACACGTTTCATGGTACTCAGATTGTAATTCCTGCATGTATCACTGCTAAAAGTATATAATTCACAAGCAATTTTAAGAAACTTTGCATGCTGATGGTTATTGGACTAGATAACAATTTGACATTATTTTGCCTTTGCTAAATTCTCAACTTGTGAGAATACCATATATTTTAGTCAGCTTTGTGTTGCTGTGACCAAAAGACCTGAATAGAACAAGTAAGAGGAGGAAAAGTTTATTTTGGCTCACAGTTTCAAAGGCTCAGGCTCAGTCTACCATGGGCCAACTCCATTGCTCTGGGCCCAAGGTGAGGCAGAACATCATGGTGAAAGAGCATGGCAGAGGAAGGCAGCGCAGGACATGACAACCAAAAAGCAGGGACAAAATATAAACTCCAAAATATGCCCCAGTGACCTACTTCCCCCAGCCACACCCCATCTCCTTACTGTTACTAAGCAGTTAATCCAAAACAGTGGATCAGTCCATTGATTAGGTCACATTTTTCATATTCTAATCATTTTACTTCTGAATATTCTTTCATTGTCTCACAAATGAGCTTTTGGAGAACACCTCATATCTAAGCTATGTATAACATAAATAACACCATATGGTTATTTTTTTAGGTGCTGGGGATGGAATCCAGAGCCTCTAGTATGTTAAGCAAGTGCTCTTCCACTGAACTACATTCCCCAGCCCGAACCCATATTTTTTTTTAAAGAGAGAGAGAGAGAGAGAGAGAGAGAGAGAGAGAGAGAGAGAGAATTTTTTAATATTTATTTATTTTTTTTAGTTTTCGGCAGACACAACGTCTTTGTTTGTATGTGGTGCTGAGGATCGAACCCGGGCCTCACGCATGCCAGGCGTGCGCGCTACTGCTTGAGCCACATCCCAGCCCAAACCCATAATTTTTTAAGAAAGAAAAATCATGTTAAATAGGATATTGTAAGTATCTTTAAAAAAATATGATTATAGGACTTTCAGAGTTTCATATTAGGGTCATAAATTACTTAGCTATATACTTCATTTATTCTTGACTATGTGACTAGACTACTTCAACATATGTCTGACTTCATAATTCAGTGTGTTTTGGACACAAATTCATATTTAAATAAGAAATATGTGCGCACGCACACACACACATACACACACACACACACACCCACACACCCACACACATTCCCCCCGTCCCCACCCTCCCCAGTTTTGTTTTTTAACTCTCTTACCCCAGTGACTCTATTGGTTCCTCATGGTACTATAGTTACAAAAGCATAAGATGCATTTAAGCAATAATAGGTAACTTAAAGTAGCTTAGAGACAATGGACAGGCTTTGTCTTCAGTTTAGATAATTCCTGTGTTTGTGTAAATATGTAATTTTCTCTAAAATAATCCAAATTTGATTATAATTTACTTTGTTGTTGAGAACACTTTAAAAGTTATGAGAAATTTGGATGCCAGGGTTCAAATTCTCTCTCCTGTTGATTTTTACTGTAAGCTTTGTTAATCGAAAACTATTCCTCCCTTTATATGTATTGCAGGCGACTCTGTTTCTTTCCTTTGGAAATTATTAAAGCTCTTATTCCCAGTTGTCTGTGACTGTGTGTATATGTGTGTGAACAATGGAACAAGGAACAATGTCAGTTATCTTCTTTTGCCTTATTAGTCTGTTTGCTTTGACTGTGCTTAGTGTTTCTCTTTAAGGCCATGCTTGGTATCTGAGACATTGAAACTGACATTTTGTTAAGAAATGCCTCACAATGGGGCCTCCTTTTCAAAAGCAGCCAGCCGCAATTCACTTAAGAATCCCTCATTTCTGGTTTCACAATCTGGTTCCTTAAGGACCAGATATACTCTTCCCATGACTAGCAAACAGAAGCCATCAAACAGAATAGAAGCTATTTGAAATAAGAGTAGATACTTTTTCACTTGTTATAGATTTGCACAATTTCCTTGGTGAATAAGTATAGTGAAGATTAAAATTGAACATGACTACATTATTCTTTAGATGAATAACATATTTAGGTTATTTAAAAAAATGTTCATGTGCTCTATTTTTCCTTTTTAATAATTGTTCCTCCTGTTTTCTTTTTATAATATGAGCACTGAATATGCTTTTTATTAGTATCATGTTTTTGAATTTTACTTATTTATTATTTAGTGGTGCTAGGCATCAAACCCAGGGATTCATGAATGTTTGACAGACCGAGCTGCACCCCCATCTCCTATATTTTTACTTTGCTTTATTTATTTTTTGAGATGAGGACTCACTATCTTGTCTGGGCTTGGTTTGAACTTGTGATCCTCCTGTTTCAACCTATGGAGCAGCTGGCATTACAGGTATGAACCATAGTGCCTGGTGTGATTGTGAATGTTATAATCATCTTTATTAAAAGTGTAAGTTTCCTACAATAAAATTCAATAATTTTAAGTGTAGAGTTGGGTGAGTTTTGACATGTGTATTTAACTGTGTAAGCACAACCACAGTCAAGATATATTTCCATCATCCCCGAAATTCTTTTATGCTATTTAGCAGTTAGTTTCTTCCCTCACTCTTGATCCTGTGCAGGCACTCATCTGCTTTCTGTCATGATAATTTTGTTTGTTTTAGAATTTCATATAAATAGAAACACCTGGTATGTATTTTTCTGTGTTTGTCTTGTTCTGATCTGTGTTATGTTTCTGATATTGCTATATGTTGTTTCCTGTGTTGGTAGTTCATTCCCTTTTATTGTTGTGCTGAAGTCCATTGAGTGAATGTACCACAATTCGTTTATCAATTTCTACTTGATGGGTATTTATATTTTTTGGCTATTGTGAATAGAAGTGCTGTGAACAATTGGATAAATGCCCACAGTAAAATTGCTGGGTTGTAGTGGGAAGTATGTTTAAAGTAGGTTTAACTTTATGAGAAATTACCAGATTATTTCCAAAGTAGCTAGACCCTTTTAGATTCCCACCATTAGTGTATGAATTTCACTAGTTTTACAGTCTTGCCAAAAGTTGGTATTGCTAGAGTTGTAAATTTTAATCATTTTAGTAAGTGAAATGATATCTTCTTGTTTTAATTTCCATATCCCTCATGACGATGATGTTGAATGTCTTTTCCATCCTTATTTGTGATTAATGTCTTCATTGTTAAAGTGTCTGTTCATATCCTTTGCCTGTTTAAAAATTTGAGTTATCTTCTTGTTATTGGTTTTTGTGAGTTCTATCTGTATTCTATAGATGGGTTATATTTATGTAAACATACATACACACATATAAATATACATACGAAGCTCAATGTGTGTATATATGCGTATGGGTTTTGCAAATATTTTCTCCCAGTGTGTGATGTGCCTTTTCATTGTTTTCACATCTTTTGAAGAACAAGGGTTGTAGATTTGTCCATTTTATCCATTTTTTTTTTCCCCTCTGTGGTTCACTTTCCATCTAAGGTATTTGCCTAAGAGTATAAATATTTTCTCCTGTATTATCTTTTAGGAATTTTATAGGTTTAACTGTTATTTTTAGCTCTATAATCCATTTTTAGTTGATTTTTAAATATAATGTGAGGTAAAGATCAATGCTTATTTTTTCCATGTTGATTTTTAGTTATTTCAGTTCTAAATGAAGGGATTATTCTTTTCCCATTGGATTTCCCATTTTTTCACATTGTCAAAAGTCATTTGATATTTATATGGGTATGTTTTTGTACTTCGTTCTATTTTACTGATATATATGTCTGTCCTGATAATGACACTATATCTTGTTTTCATGGCTTCCTAATAAGTTTTGAAATCAGGTGTTGTGTTTCAACTTTGATTTTTCACAATTGTTTTGACTTTTTGAGGTCTTTGTTTTTCCATACACATTTTAGAATCAGCTTGCTAATTCTTACACAGAAGCCTGCCAGAATTTTATCTAGGAGTGCCTCAAGCATATAGATCAATTTGGAGAGAATTGACATTTTAGCAATAATGAGTGTTTTAGCCTATAAGTGTGATATATATCTAATTTAATTAGTTCTTTCAAAAAATTTCAGTAATGTGTGATAGTTTTCAATGTAAAAGTTTTTTACTTTCTATTTTGGTGGTACTGAGGATCCAGTCTAAGGCCTTGTTCTTGATGGATAAGTGCTTTACCACTGAGCTATATTCCCAGCCCATACACAAATTTTGTTTATTTCTAAATATTTTATGTTTAAATAGTATTTTAAATTTTCCATTGTTAATTTTTATCGCTAATATCTTGAAATAGAATTGATTTTTAAAAGATTTACTCTGTATCTTAGAACTATGCTAAACTCATTTACTTATTTTAGTTGCCTCTTGGTAGATTCTTTGGCATTTCCTACACAGATGCTTTGTAGTCTGAATGAAGACAGTTTTACTTCTTCTTTCCAAGGCCTTTATTTTTCTTGCAGACTGCAGTGTACTACAGTGTACTGCAGTGTACTACAGTGTACTACAATGATGAATAGAAGTCATGAGAGTATGTAGCCTTGTTCCTGATCTTAAGGGTTGGGAGAGAATAGAGTTAGTAATTCACTATTAAGTATGGTATTAGCTATACATTTTCCAAAGATTACCTTTTATTAGGTTAAGGAAACTGTCTTCTTCCCATTTAAAAAAAAATTTTTTTTTAGTTGTAGATGGACACAACATCTTTATTTATTTATTTATTTATTTATTTATTTTTATGTGGTGCTGAGGATTGAACTCAGTGCCTCACGCTTATGAGGCAATGCTCTATCACTGAGCCTCAGCCCCAGCCCCTCTTCCTAGTTTGTTTAGTCTTCTTTTTTGATTTGGGAGGGGAAGATTGTGAATGAATATTGAATTTTTTCTAATGCTTTTGAGTGTTCATTCATCTATTGAGATGATCATGTGGCTTAAAGTTTTTTATTTTGTTAATATGTTGATGATATTGATAAAAAATATTACTGTTACATTCCTGAAATAAACCTACTATGAAAAGATATAGTTCTTAAAGTTGTTGAAGTTTTGCTTTATTGCTTAAGGGAGAGGTTGTTCTAGAATTTTCCTATAATATTTGTCTGATTTGGATATCAGGTTTGTGCTGGCCTCATCAAATGAATTGGGAAGAGTTTTTTCCCTCTTTTCTATGCTGTTGATATAGCAATGTTGTAAAAAATTATACAATTTAATCATTTTATATATGGAATTATATATGCTGTTATTTTTCCCCCCTAAAATAGATCTTAACAAGTCTGTGTTACATGCTGGTTTAATATTTTATAATTAAAAGCTAGTATTTTTAAAATTAAGATTTTTTTTGAGAGCATAAGGGAAAAAAACTAAAAAAAATAAAAATTTCCTATTTTAAGACTGAGTCTTGGGCTGGGGATGTGGCTCAAGTGGTAGTGCGCTTGCCTGGCATGCCTGCGGCCCGGGTTCGATCCTCAACACCACATACAAAAAAAAAACAACAAAGATGTTGTGTCTGCCGAAAACTAAAATAAATAAATAAATATTTAAAAAAAAAAAGACTGAGTCTTTTTGTAGAAAATTTGCAAAGTGTAGGGATGTGTGAAGACAAAATTATATAGTTTATATTTTTGAGATAATATGTGTTCAACATTTGGAATTCCTTCTCTTAATATTCTTTCACAAGTGTTTTCTCAAAATATTATACTTTTTTATTAACAGCATTTAATACCAACATTATTTGTTATGTAGGTTTATGATTATTTTCTTATTTATCTCATTAATATTGGAGTTTGCCCCTGTTTGTAATTTTTCTGCAATCACATATAATGTCATGATGGGCATCTCTTATGTGAGCCTTTGTTTTTATTTCTGATGTTTTTTTTCAGATGGATTTAAAAATTAAATTATTGGGTTGGGGGTCTTAAATATGTTGATTCATATGTGGAATTGCTTTTCTATATACTACTTCAGTTGTTTTCTACCAAGCAATGTATGAAATTGTCTAGTTCAATTCTTCAACTGTACAGGATTTTATAATTAAAATTCTTGACAACATGATAGGTAAAAGTAATATCATATTGCTTTTAATTTTCATTTGTTTAATGGGACATATTTTTAGAAATCTTTTGAAGACTTTAAAACTAGTTAGAAGAGATACAAGAGAAGTATTAAGAAAAGTAAATATTTGGGAAAACAAGTTTTGTAAAAGAGGCAGAAGTGAAAAAATAAAGATAGAAGACTATATTGTTTGCTATATCATTTGGAGTTTGTATATCATAAGGAAAGAGTAAGGAGTTTTAGTTTGTCTTAGATGGTCTTATTATTTTACTGGTAAGTGAGTAGAGTGATACAGATTCTAAAGTCACAGGGCTTGTGTTCTGGTTTCTTGAAAATATTCCAGCACTTAATAAATTTAGTGAAAGAACTTCAGTACTTGTAAATTTGCATTTTATGGCTTATATCAATTATTAAAGCTTTTGGGGGAAGAGCTCCCTGTTATCTAAAAATAGATATTAGCAACATGGAGAGAGAGACCTCATTCAGCTTTACAATTATGATAATTGATCTATGCAGAAGGATTCATTGGAAAGAAGTGAAAGAAAATAGCAGTGAAACTCAAAATACATGAAGGAATAGAAAGAAAATTTGGCTTTTACAGTAATTTTGATAGACAGTACAATTTAAGTCATGGGAAACTGACAAAAATATGGAAGAAGGAAAAAAGAGGGGGAAATGTTTGAATAGAAGTATGTTTCAGTGGATAAAAGGAAGTATGAACTTTTGAATAGAAACTTAGGTAAATAGGTAGGTAAATTTATTTATTACTTGTTTATTTCCATAAAACATTGGAGGCAGCTTATAATAAAATAAATTGATTAAATAGTAGAAGAAATAGAAAATTAGAACTAATGAGTAAATCTTAACTCTTTAGTGTTGGATGGGCTTCATACTTTGCCATAAGCTTCCTGGAAGTAAAATCAAAAGGGAATTGAATAATTTACATACAGAAGAAGGCTATACAAATTTCTAAAATCTAACACTTAAGAACTGTGTTGTACTAGTTCAGTAAACATTTTTTTCTGATGGAGGAAATATGAATGGATATAAAAAACAATAAATCATCAAAGTGGTCAAATCTTTTTTTTTGGCACTAGGGATTGAACCTAGGGATGCTTAACCATGAGCTACATCCCCAGCCCTTTTTATTATTTATTTATTTATTATTTTGAGACAGGGTCTCGCTAAGTTGGTTAGGGCCTCAGTAAGTTGCTGAGGCTGGCTTTACACTTCGGATCCTCCTATCTCATCCTTTCAAGTTGCTGGTATTACAGGCATGTGCCACTGTGCCCAGCTGAGACAAATCTTTTTAAATAGTGTAGTAGACACATGTATTTTAGACTCTTGTCTGTCTATCTAGGTATTTATATATTTGTCTCATTTGTGTAGTGTTCATTAAGCAGTTACTATACACTCAGCATTGTTGCCAGGGCTTTGAAGAATATAGATGCACTTCATGTTGTTTCTCTGTCTTGAAATCAAAATGCTAGACAGGAAGTCAAATGAACAATAGGAAACAGACAATAATTAATATAAGGACAAATGTATTTTCTTTAAATGCATTGATGTGGACCATGCAAAATACTTGATCTGTGTCTACAAGTGTTTGGTTAAATGCAGAATAAGTTACTGGCTGGGGAGAAGCTCTGTTGCAGTTCTGCAGGGAGAATTGAGGTTCAACTGAGCTTCATCTTTTAATTAAGTTCACCGCACAAATAACATCAGAGCAGAGAATGTTAGGAAGCCACTTTTCTTATACTCTGCAAAGATGATACAAATGATACCTGTTTGAAGAACATGAATAGTTGAGAAACATAGGTCCAAAGGAATAAATCATTGTTTTTCTATCTTGGATTTTCAGTGTTTACCGTACTGCATTGCATATTGTAAAGGTTCAGTAAATGTCTACCTAGTCAACAACTAAAATGTGAAAATGGGAGAGAAATATTCTATAATGGTTTGTAATTTAAATAAAATATCAAGTATAAAATAGAAACCTTTGAAAAGGGAGTTTTAAGGAAAAAATTGAGTGTTAACAGCTGTTTTTTTTTTCCCCTAATATCCCTATGGTGACAACTTGTCAGTAGTGTTTTCATTAGAATCTAGTTTATCTTCAGTGTTTAAGTGAGACAATATTAACTTGTAGGAAGTTCTATGTGGTTACAGAATAATCCCATAGATTGAGTCATTTGTCACTAACCTGGTAAAGAAACCATAGATTTTGAATAACTGGATGGTAATAGCTGGTGAAGCATTGCTTTGTAATATCAGAGTTCACTGATTACCTTATTTATTGCCAGTCAGTCTCCAGGGACTGTTCTATGTTTGGTATTTCTAGCATCTAGCCTAGTATCCCATTCAGTATTTGTGGAATGTGTGACCAAATATTTTGTGTTTATACATATGAGGTGTAGAATAGAAGCAGTTTAAATCAGGGTTCTTGATAAGAGTAGCTTATATAATCTTCTAGTTGACATGAAGAGATTATAATTAGTATAATATAATAAAAACATCACTCAGTTGCCAAGAGGTGGGCCAGTTCAGAGAGGGAAGAGATCTCTGATGTTAAACACTATGAAAGCAACACCGATTAATCTTTAAAACAGAGAGGGGAATTAATTAATTAATTAATTAATTAATTAATTTTTTTATTGGTTGTTCAAAACATTACAAAGCTCTTGACATATCATATTTCATACACTAGATTCAAGTTGGTTATGAACTCCCAATTTTACCCCAAATACAGATTGCAGAATCACATCGGTTACACATCCACATTTTTACATAATGCCCTATTAGTAACTGTTGTATTCTGCTACCTTTCCTATCCTCTACTATCCCCCCTCCCCTCCCCTCCAATCTTCTCTCTCTACCCCATCTACTGTAATTCATTTCTCTCCTTGTTTATTTTTCCATTCCCCTCACAACCTCCTATATGTAATTTTGTATAACAATGAGGGTCTCCCTCCATTACCATGCAATTTCCCTTTTCTCTCCCTTTCCCTCCCACCTCATGTATCTGTTTAATGTTAATCTTTTCTTCCTGCTCTTCCTCCCTGTTCTGTTCTTAGATGCTCTCATTATATCAAAGAAGACATTTGGTATTTGTTTTTTAGGGATTGGCTAGCTTCACTAAGCATAATCTGCTCTAGTGCCATCCATTTCCCTGCAAATTCCATGATTTTGTCATTTTTTAGTGCTGCGTAATACTCCATGGTGTATAAATGCCACATTTTTTTTTTTTTTATCCATTCATCTATTGAAGGGCATCTGGGTTGGTTCCACAGTATAGCTATTGTGAATTGTGCTGCTATGAACATCGCTGTGGCAGTATCCCTGTAGTACGCACTTTTAAGGTCTTCAGGGAATAGTCCGAGAAGGGCAATAGCTGGGTCAAATGGTGGTTCCATTCCCAGCTTTCCCAGGAATCTCCATACTGCTTTCCAAATTGGCCGCACCAATTTGCAGTCCCACCAGCAATGTACAAGAGTACCCTTTTCCCCACATCCTCTCCAGCACTTTGACTTCATAATGGCTGCCAATCTTAATGGAGTGAGATGGTATCTTAGGGTGGTTTTGATTTGCATTTCTCTGACTGCTAGAGATGGTGAGCATTTTTTCATGTACTTGTTGATTGATTGTATGTCGTCCTCTGAGAAGTGTCTGTTCAGGTCCTTGGCCCATTTGTTGATTGGGTTATTTGTTATCTTATTGTCTAATTTTTTGAGTTCTTTGTATACTCTGGATATTAGGGCTCTATCTGAAGTGTGAGGAGTAAAAATTTGTTCCCATGATGTAGGCTCCCTAGTTACCTCTCTTATTGTTTCTCTTGCTGAGAAAAAAACTTTTTAGTTTAAGTAAGTCCCATTTGTTGATTCTTGTTATTTACTCTTGTGCTATGGGTGTCCTATTAAGGAATTTGGAGCCCGACCCTACAATATGTAGATCGGAGCCAACTTTTTCTTCTATCAGATGCAGAGTCTCTGATTTGATATCTAGCTCCTTGATCCACTTTGAGTTAACTTTTGTGTATGGCGAGAGGAGGGGATTCAGTTTCATTTTGTTGCATATGGATTTCCAGTTTTCCCAGCACCGTTTGTTGAAGATGCTATCCTTCCTCCATTGCATGCTTTTAGCTCCTTTATCGAATATAAGATAGTTATAGCTTTGTGGATTAGTCTCTGTGTCCTCTATTCTGTACCATTGGTCCACCCGCCTGTTTTGGTACCAGTACCATGCTGTTTTTGTTACTATTGCTCTGTAATATAGTTTGAAATCTGGTATCGCTATACCGCCTGATTCACACTTCCTGCTTAGAATTGCTTTTGCTATTCTGGGTCTTTTATTTTTCCATATGAATTTCATGATTGCTTTATCTATTTCTACAAGAAATGCCGTTGGGATTTTGATTGGCATTGCATTAAACCTATAGAGAACTTTTGATAATATCGCCATTTTGATGATGTTAGTTCTGCTTATCCATGAACAGGGTATATTTTTCCATCTTCTAAGATCTTCTTCTACTTCTCTTTTTAGGGTTCTGTAGTTTTCATTGTATAAATCTTTCACCTCTTTTGTTAGGTTGATTCCCAAGTATTTTATTTTTTTTGAGGATATTGTGAATGGAGTGTTTTTCCTCATTTCCGTTTCAGAAGTTTTGTCGTTGATATACAGAAATGCCTTTGATTTATGCGTGTTGATTTTATATCCTGCCACTTTGCTGAATTCATTTATTAGTTCTAGTAGTTTTTTTGTAGACCCTTTTGGGTCTTCCGCAAATAGTGATAATTTAAGTTCTTTTTTTCCTATTTTTGCCTTTAATTTCTTTCGTCTGTCTAATTGCTCTGGCCAATGTTTCGAGAACTATATTGAATAGAAGTGGTGATAGAGGGCATCCCTGTCTTGTTCCAGATTTTAGAGGGAATGCCTTCAATTTTTCTCCATTGAGAATGATGCTAGCCTGAGGCTTAGCATAGATAGCTTTTACAATGTCGAGGTAAGTTCCTGTTATCCCTAGTTTTTCTAGTGTTTTGAACATAAAGGGATGCTGTACTTTGTCGAATGCTTTTTCTGCGTCTATCGAGATGATCAATCATATGGTTCTTATCTTTAAGTCTATTGATGTGGTGAATAACATTTATTGATTTCTGTATATTGAACCATCCTTGCATCCCAGGGATGAATCCTACTTGATCATGGTGCACAGTTTTTTTGATGTGCCTTTGTATCTGATTTGCCAAAATTTTATTGAGGATTTTTGCATCTAGGTTCATCAGAGATATTGTTCTTTTCTTTCTTTGAGGTGTCTTTGTCTGGTTTTGGAATCAGGGTTATGTTGGCCTTATAGAATGAATTTGGCAGAGTTCCCTCTTTTTCTATTTCCTGAAATAACTTGAAAAGTATTGGTATTAATTCTTCTTTAAAGGTTTTGTAAAACTCTGCTGTATACCCATCCGGTCCTGGGCTTTTCTTGGTTGGTAGTCTTTTGATTGCTTCTTCTATTTCATCCATTGATATTGGTCTGTTTAAGTTGAGTATCCTCCTGACTCAGTCTGGGCAAATCATATGACTTAAGAAATTTATCGATGTCTTCACTATCTTCTATTTTATTGGAATATAGGTTTTCAAAATAATTTCTAATTGTCTTCTGTATTTCTGTAGCATCTGTTGTGATATTGCCTTTTTCATCCCGTATGTTAGTAATTTGAGTTCTCCCTCTTATTCTCTTCGTTAGCATGGCTAAGGGTCTGTCGATCTTATTTATTTTTTCGAAGAACCAACTTTTAGTTTTGTTAATTTTTTCAATAGTTTCTTTTGTTTCAATTTCGTTGATTTCCGCTCTGATTTTAATTATTTCTTGCCTTCTGCTACATTTGCTGTTGTTTTGCTCTTCCTTTTCTAGGGCTTTGAGATGAAGTGTGAGCTCATTTATTTGTTGGTTTTTCCTTTTTTTGAGGAATGACCTCCAGGCGATGAATTTCCCTCTTAAAACTGCTTTCATTGTGTCCCATAGATTCTGATATGTTTTGTCTGTATTTTCATTTATCTCTAAGAATTTTTTGATTTCCTCCTTTATGTCTTCTGTAACCCATTGATCATTCAGTAACATATTGTTCATTTTCCATGTGATGTAGGATTTTTCCTTCCTTCTTTTATCATTGATTTCCAGTTTCATTCCATTATGATCAGATAAAATGCATGGTATTATCTCCACCCCTTTATATTTACTGAGGGTTGCCCTATGGCATAATATATGGTCTATTTTTGAGAAGGATCCATGTGCTGCTGAGAAAAAAGTATATCCACTTGATGATGGTTGATATATTCTATATATGTCAGTTAAGTGTAGGTTATTGATTGTGATATTGAGTTCTATAGTTTCTTTATTCAACTTTTGTTTGGAGGATCTGTCCAATGGTGAAAGAGGTGTGTTGAAGTCACCCATAATTATTGTGTTGTGGTCTATTTGATTCTTGAACTTGAGGAGAATTTGTTTTATGAACCTCGCAGCACCATTATTTGGTGCATAAATATTGATAATTGTTATGTCTTGTTGGTGAATGGTTCCTTTTAACAGTATATAATGTCCTTCCTTATCCCTTTTGATTAACTTAGTCTTGAAGTCGATTTTATTCGATATGAGGATGGCCACCCCTGCTTGCTTACGAGGACCGTGTGCGTGGTATATTTTTTCCCAACCTTTCACCTTCATCCTGTGTATGTCTTTGCCAATCAGATGTGTCTCCTGGAGGCAGCATATTGTTGGATTTTTTTTTTAATCCATGTTACCAGCCTATGTCGCTTTATTGGAGAGTTTAAGCCATTAACGTTTAGAGTTACTATTGATATATGGTTTGTACTTCCAGCCATGTTTGATTATTTATCTTCTTTTTTTTTTTTAAATTTAGTTTGTTTCTCCATGATTAGCTTCCCCCCCGCCCTCTGTCTTTACAGAGGCACTTCCCACTGATGGTTTTGGTTATTGTTTTTTATTTCTTCCTCGTGTAGTGTTTTGCTCAAGATGCTTTGCAATGCTGGTTTTCTGGCTGCAAATTCTTTTAGCTTTTGTTTATCATGAGAGATTTTTATTTTGTTGTCGTCCCTGAAGCTTAATTTTGCTGGATACAGAATTCTTGGTTGGCATCCGTTGTCTTTCAGTGTTTGAAATACGTTGTTCCAGGATCTTCTCACTTTCAGCGTCTGTGATGAAAAATCCGTTGTTAACCTTATTGGTTTACCCCTGAATGTAATCTGCCTCCTTTTTCTTGTAGCTTTTAATATTTTCTCTTTGTTCTGTATATTGGATATCTTCATAACAATGTGTCTTGGCGTTGGTCTACTGTGATTTTGTGTGCTCGGTGTCCTGTATGCATCTTCAATTTGTATATCCGTTTCCTTTTTTATTTCTGGAAAGTTTTCTGTAATTATTTCATTCAGCAGGTTACTCATTCCCTTGGTTTGAATCTCTGTACCTTCCTCTATCCCGATGACTTGTAGGTTTGGTTTTTTTATGTTATTCCATATCTCTTGGATGTTTTTCTCGTGATTTTTTACCAGCCTTTCTGAGTTGGCTAGGCTCTTTTCAAGATGATATATTTTGTCTTCATTATCTTGGCTTCTACTTGCTCCACTCTGTTAGTGATACTCTCCATTGAGTTTTTAATTTGGTTTATCGTTTCCTTCATTTCTAGAATTATTGTTTGATTTTTTTTATAATCTCTATCTCCTGATAAAGATGCTTAACTTCTTCTTTTATCTGTTTATGTAATTCATTTTCAAAGTGTTCTTTCACTGTTTGGATTTGCTGTCTCGTATCCTCTTTAAGGTTCCATTCCATCTGTCTAAGGTATTCCTTGAGTTCTTTATATGACCATTTTTCTGGTGACTCTAGGTCCTCCTGAATATTTAGGCTGTCCTTCATTGTTTGTAGTCCTTTTCTTCCTTGCTTTTTTATGCTGCTCATGTTACTTCTTGTTCTGTTTGACTGCTGAGTTACTGTTTACTCTTATAAATTTATTTGATGCTTGGGAGGAAAGATATTAGAAGGGAAGGGAAGAAGTCACTAAAGAGAATGAGAGTAGGCAGGTAGAATTCCAGGAAGGGGGAATAAGAAAATTGAAAAGAAATGAAAAGACAAAAGAAACAACAACAACAACAAAAAAAATAGAAGATAAAGAAA
Source organism: Marmota flaviventris (assembly GCF_047511675.1). Classification (NCBI taxonomy): domain Eukaryota; kingdom Metazoa; phylum Chordata; class Mammalia; order Rodentia; family Sciuridae; genus Marmota; species Marmota flaviventris. The sequence goes on along the minus strand of NC_092503.1, from coordinate 97,122,127 downwards.
GAAAGAAAAAAAAAATTTTTTTTTTAAATGAAACATTTTTTCTTTTGAAAATAGAATTAACTTTTCTTTCTTTTTTTTTTTTTTAAAGAGAGAGAGAGAGAGAGAGAGAGAGAATTTTAATATTTATTTTTTAGTTTTCAGTGGACACAACATCTTTCTTTGTATGTGGTGTTGAGGATCGAACCCGGGCCACACGCATGCCAGGCGAGCGCGCTACTGCTTGAGCCACATCCCCAGCCCGAAAAAAAAATTTTTTTACAAAAATAATAATGATAATAAAAAAATGAAAATGAAAATTAAAAAAAAAATAATAATAAAATAAAAAAATTAAAAAAAATTAAAAACATTAAAAAAAGTTAAAGAACAACAACAACAACAAAAAATGAAAATTTAAGAAAAAGAAAAAAGAAAAAAAATAATAAATGCAGTCATAGAGTTCGATTAACTTCTCTTCCAGTAGGTGGAGCTGTGCCCACTGGGCCAAGCTTCTCCTCTCAATAGGTGGGAACCAATCACTGTGCAGCAGCTCTTCCTCCCAGACTGGGCGGGTCTCCAATCCTGAGTGTCTAAGGCCTTCTCTTGTGTTTCCTCAAGCCAGGCCCCGCTCACCTGTGACGCTCACCACAATACTGGCTACACGCCAGGTCTGCTGCTCCCGGGAGCCATGTTTTCATGAATGCCTGGGCACACTCTCCCTGTTTGCCTCCCTCAGACCCTAAGTTTGTAGAGCTTGGGGCTGAGAACCCCCAGCGAATTTGCTTGCCCTCCGGTAGCCACGCCCCCGGTAGCTGGTGCAAGAGACCTCAGTTGTCAGCACTGGTGGGAGCGGTAGCCGGGAGTTCCGCGCCGGGAGTCCCGTGCCACTCCTGATTCCCTCGGTCTGGCTATCGTGCTCACAGGAGAGCTGGGAGGGGCCCTTACGGGAGAGCTGGGAGGGGCCCTTAAGGTTTCCCCGCTGTGTGGAGAGAGATGGCTAGGGGATTACACACCTGTCGCGCTGGTTTCAATGAAGTTATCTCCTCCACCCATGACGTCAGTTCTCTGCCAAGGTGGTATCCCATGCAAATGGTGACCGTTCGTTCCCTTTGCCGGGTGACCAGTGCAATGGGTGGGTCCTGACTGTCTCTCCCAATCCCCTTTTCAATCCTATGGCCACTGCCTATGAAGGCTCAGTTGGCTTTTACCTCAAGGATGGCAAAGTTTCTATAGTTCTCTAACATCATATCTTTATATAAGTTTTACTGAGTAGACTGAAGGCATTTCCACTCCTCTTCAGTAAAATCAGTGGCTATATCCCTGAATGATAACAGTATCTCAAGTACTTTGTGCAAGCTGGTGCAGAATGACTTGCTACTGCAAGTCAAGCCACAGGCTCCTTCAAGCTCAGTTGCCAAAAGCTGGTGACCAGCTATCGGTGGGCCCTTTTTCCGCGCCTGCCGTGCACAAACCCAAGAAGCAAGCAGCATGGCGCCACGCGGACTCCTGACCCACCAAGGGCACCACAGCCGACAAGCACACACCCCCTGAAGGCCGCTGCCACCAAGGACAAGGGCAGCAGCAGCAGCAGCAGCAGGAAGGCCAAGAAGGCAGCGGCTGGGAGCAAGAAGTTCAATAAGGCAGCCAAGCCCAGTGTCCCCAAGGTGCCCATGGGCTGCAAGTGAGCGCCCAGCCCCCAGACGCGACAACTTGGAGGGGCTCATTAATTTATTCAATCATTCTTTGCTGGTTAAAGAAAGAAAGGGAACTATGCATTTCCCTTTATTTGACAAGTACATGTGCATCCATCTAGATCCTTGCTAATCTATTAGAACACAACGATTATAAATCATTATTTTAACAGGAATTTATCCTTATTGCAAATAATATGAGTATTTGTAGCCAGAAGGTTGCTCTAGGGCAGCTCCGAGGAAAATTGTAGTGTAAAATAAATGCTTCACAAAAAATGCCTCAGCAAACAAAGGAGAATAAGAGGTGTTCATAAATAGAAAGGCTTAAAATGGCTATATACAGTTGCTATAATAGTAAGATTGAATGGAGACAATAACTAGGCAGAGGACTATAAAATATGAGAGAATTTTAGGGTGAAAACTCACTGTAAATTTATATTAGTCAAAAGTGATTTTTGAAAAAAGAAGCCTAGGGCTGAATTACAAAGGTAAAGGATGATTAGGGACATAATGAAGGATAATAAATTTAGGGGTAGTGGTGGGGTACGGTCATGTTTCCTATGTTTTTTTGGTTACTGAGGATTGAACCCAGGGATGCTTTGCCGCTGAACCACATCCCCAGCCCTTTTTATTTTTTATTTTGAGACAGGATCTTGTTAAGTTTCTTAGGGCTTTACTAAGTTGCTGAGGCTGGCCTTGAATATGAGTTCTTCTGTCTCATTCTCCTGAGTCACTGGGATTATGGGTATGTGGTACCGTGCCCAGCTGGTTTTGTGTTCTTACTAATTCATGAATTATTTCATTATCTCCTTCTTTGTCCATAGTCTGTAGAGAGGAATTTAGGAAACGCTTTTCATGTTTTAGTTTTGTTCTGTTAGTCAGAAAGGAGATATTTTTTTTTGCTTGCCACACCTGATTATCTTTCAGATCTCTAACTTGCACTCAGTGTGAAAAGTGATGAGGATGATGAAGAACCAATTGTAGATCTCCTTTCTTTTAGGAATGTACTTTAGAAAACTGTGATTTAATGATTTTGCCATATATTTTCCATACTGTTTTTGGTATTTAGTTTTATAAGTTGTTTAGCCTTTCAATAATTAAATATATACCATGAAATTTAGATGCCTGTGTGATGGTTGTGGTAGTGCATGGAGGACTTTACTGTAGAATTTGTTAGGCCACTGTTGCAACATTCACATAAGAACTTAGACTGCCCAGACTAGAATGTTGACTGTGGGGATAGAAGAAAAGGGATGAGTGTGAGAGGTGTGCCCTGGTGGCCATCAAGGGGGAAGTATTAGCCCAGGATAATGGTGTGGGAAGAGTGTGGGAAGTTGCCATCTAAATCCTAGTGTATGTTGAACCTAGACTTACCCTAGGTTAGTTTAGGTGTCTGAGAGGCTTCACTTTGGTGACAAGAGTTTCTTATTACTGCCAATGCTTGAATTCTGTAGTGGAATCAGTATGAGTTTTGGTGGTCTACCTTGTGTGGAAGAGGAAGGAGCAAGGTGTAGTCTCCTGGGGTGTCATTGCTGGTACTACTCAAGACAGGCACATGATATGGGCTGCTAGCTGGGTCCAGTTCAATCAAGTGTATGCATTGACATGTGCTCCCCAAACTAGTAGAATCTTAGATTCTTATAAGCAAGGTATGTAGTAATGGTGACAGTACTTGCATTCATATTTAACCTTCAGCTTTTGAGTAGTCTTTAACATGTGGGGAAATTTTCCTAATATAAGTTTAATCTTGCTAATATAGGAATCAGTTTCACCAATATAGAAGGTAGTCAGTCCTCTAAATCTTATCATCTTTTGTAGCCAGATTGGAGGCATAGTGTGATTTCACAGGACTTTGATTTGAAACTGAGAAAAAAAACTACATAGAGCTTCCATTTTGGGTGGTAGAGGTGGTTTTCTGCCTTTGTTGGCAGTAGTGTCCTCCCCTTGGTTGCAAGATTGATTTCTAGCAGCAAAGCTGTGTTTCTGTGGCTCTCTGTCAGATGCTAAACAGCATGGGTGGTCATTTTCTAGTTAGTCCTGTTTTATGACATGGAAACTTACCTTTGAGTATAGTTCTTTATCTTCCTAGCGATTCTGTGAGAGGCCCAATAGCCTTTTAATAAACTCCCCTTCTGCCAGTCAGCCAGCTTCTTTGGTGTTCAGCTGAGACCCTTAGTTAGTCCTAGGTTGGTTAGGAAGCAAGGCACCAGATGAAGATGAGGCTTTTGGGTGCTTGCTTGGCTTTATCAGAGTGCATTAATAAGTTGCTCCAGCTGAACCCACTGGTGTTCAACATCCAGTGCTTGCCGCTTAGTAAGAGTGAGGATGGCAAGAGATTGATCCAAGATCCATGGGGACTTGTTGTCAGGTGTATTTTGAGGTGAACTGAAGGGAAATAACTGTGGTGATAATACTCCTGTTTATATGTTGGGAATTATGGAGCAATGATTTTAGATTTGGGCATGTTTAGTTTGAGGTGCCATAGAAATATTCCTCTGTGGAGATACCTGGCATGTAATCAGAACTATAATTCTAATATTTAGAAAAGAGTCTGGAGGTAGAAGAGACAGTTATTGAAAGCTGAGATGAAGTTCTATGAGAGTGATGATCAAGGGGGTGAGAGGAGGTTGAGGAACGGTCTCTTAGGGCATATTCTTAATTATGGGGCAGATGAAGGAAGGAGAAAGTGAGGAAATCTCAAAAGGAAAGCTCTAGAAGAATGGAGAGAGCTTGGAGAGTTTAGGAGAATTCCAAGGAGCAAAGAGTCAGGGATGTGAAATTCTAGAGGAGGATGAGGACTGAGAAGAGACCATTGCATTTTTGTGACTTTGCACCAGAGAGCTGAATAGTAGGAACAAATAAACAAACAAGGTTACAGTAATAGAGCAAAGGACTGAAGTGATATCTGCAACAAAAGAGATTAATTGGATATTCTGGCCAAATGTTATTAAAATGATTTGGAATTTAAATCATAAAATAAAGCCAGAAAACAGAGACACAACCCTTCTCATTTTCCTTAACAGAATTTTATCAGTCTAGTTGCTCAGTTTGTCTGTTTGAATAACTGCACTAATGTTTCAGATTCTTGTGTTTTGTTGAGGCAACAGATCTCTAGTGTGGAAAACTTGGGAAAATATTTTGCTTTACAATTTTAGTGTTCATTAAACATTATTATGTAAGCTGTAAGCAAGTATTAGAGAATTTAATTGTTTGTGACATCTGTTTTTATTGTGAATGTGAAAAGTTTTCTTTTGTAAGTATTCTAATGATCATAGTTAATAGTTTGTCCTTGCTTTACACTTTTGTCTGACTATTCAGTAATGATATTTGCATTCTGTCTTTCTTTCCTTTTATTCTAGCCTATTCTATAAACAGTGACTTCCCTATTGCTCATTGAGAAGCTTGACTGCTGGTGGTTAGAGCCCCTGCCACTCAAGATTTTCCTTTTCTGTGTTTTGAAGTGCTGTCTTTACATTTTCACTTTTTCTATTTAAAGAGCTGTCTCTTTACATTTCATTGTCTGATAAGATTTATCTGCTCAAAATGAAAAGTCTGGGCTCCTTGAATTCTGGCTTCAAAATAATCATCTAAAGTAGATATGAGATACCAGAGCAAGATGAAAGATGCAAAGATGCCAGTCTTAATTTACAAGAGTTTATTATCAACAAGACTGGATCTTGACTTGTACTAGTATTAAAAATATATCTAGCATTATAATTTCAGCCATACAGTTTAAATTTATAGAACTCCTTTTTGCATTAATTTATGTAGTCAAATAGAAGATATTAAATTCAAAAAGTGTTTCTTAAAAATGTTGATATTGTCTGTAATTAATTTTGTGTACTGTTTTAAAATCAATAGTATTGAATCAGACATGGTGGTATACATTTGTAATCCTGTTTTCTCAGGAGACTGAAGCAGGATGATTGCAAGTTCAAGGCCAGCCTGAGCAATTTAGCACTGCCCTATCTCAAATTAGGCTAAGAATGTATCTAAGAAAGTAGCTCAGTGGTGGGGAGCCCCTGGGTTCAATCCCAGTACTTCAAGCAATAAATAAAATAAATAGTGATTTACCTTCAATTTGTGGAAAATCTGAATATTAATAAGTATCACAGAACTTTAAGGATATTTCAGTGTTCTTCTTTTTCAGAACCTAACCCTTCATAAATTATTCTTTTATGTAGATGAAGCTTTAAAGCATCTTTTATTTCCGACATAATCTCAGGCAGCATACACAGTATGTTTAATCTGATTTTAATCCGAGTGGTAGAGAATGTTGCTCCTATCTTCATCCCAGTGATAAGGAAAATGAGGTTCATTGAGTGACTTGCATCTTGTCAGATGCCTAGTGAAGACTGGATGTATACTAGTGATTTGGTGTTCGTATCCTGACCTTTGTTTTGTTTTATTAAATAAATTTGACAGAGGTATTTATGACTCATATGGTCTAAAAATCAAATCTTTTTTCATGTTTTTTTCCCATTGGCTGACTACTGAAATTTGTAATTATTTAGAGACCAAATTACTACATAAAAAAGGACTCTAGAAAAACTTTATTAGGATTTATATATTGGAATTTCAAAGGCAATAATGCTATTTACCTTTTTTCTTAATAGAATTATTTTTTCTGTGTTGTATGGCTAGTGTATAAGTGACAGTGTTTTATGCTAAATAAGTTTTTTTCTAGATGCAGCAGAACTGTGTTTACACTGTGACCTTTCAGAATAAATTGGCAAGCATGTCAGATGTTAAGAGCTAAGAAGGGATAGGAAAAATGTATTTTACAGGTAAATCTTTGGGATGCCCCATTTACTTGAAATTTTAAACAGTGAGATAAAAGACTTTATATTGGAGTGTGAATGTTTCAAAATGATGATTAATGAGGAGCTAGTCACTTGGAATTCACTTCAGGTACGGTTTCCGGTGTTAGCCCAAAGTAATTCCTTGTAACACAAATGGATGATTTTTATAATATGCACACACAAGGTTAGTGTAGTTTGGTAATAACTTAGCATTGCAATAAAAATCCAGTGTCCTTTTTTCTCTTTGAGGTTGACTTGTTAGCCTATCAGAAAGCTTATTTTTGTTTCTTTATTAGTATTTTATCTTGATATTTTCCTGATAATTTATGACCCTTAAAAAAAATCTGAGAAGTTCTGGTTTTAGGGGCATGTTTTAATAGACTTCTATGTGCTGTCAGATAGTTCCTTATTTTCTATCACTTTAAAAATAAGCATGTATATAAAATTCATTTTAGGCCAGTAACCTTGACAGTTGGAGTGATGTGAACACAGTGGGTAAGGCTTTGGCAAAGTCAGGAAGCTTGGGAGCAGTGGGATTAGTATTATGTTAGCAGTGACTAGGCAGTTGGATTTAAGTAAGAGATTCAGGATCTGCAATATGTCATTGCTAAGTCCTCTGAGGTAATTATCTTGAAGTAGCAAACTGAACTTGGTATGTGCAAAACCAAGGAATGCTTCATGTTTCCTTAATAAACATTCCTGACTAGTTTAATATTGAAGCGCCTAGGGCTGACTCATGGGCAAAGCCGCTAGAATAGCACTCATGGTGATTAAGGGTACAAGTCAGTTCAAGAACTGATCCCAGGGAGGCAGTGATCATCCAGCCAGGGTAGAAGCTTTAGGAATCCATGTCTGAAGGTGGACTTACACCCATTGGCTCTATCTGAAGCTCCTAGTGTGTACTTGCGTATGGTGGTGGTGTATGCCTGTTGCAGGTGTATGTGAGCGTGTATCTCAGGATTTCTGTTTGACTAAACCCCAGTTAGCATATGTTCAAGAAGCTAGGTTCTAAATATTTTCTTTTTAAGACTACTTCTTAGAAGTGGCATGTTTGCTTTTGACTTTGTGCTGACGAGAAATCTATGCCCATGAAGAAAATGGTGGGTAGAGAGGAAAGGATGGATACAATTGATTCAACAGGGGTCGTGAAAAGGTACATCTATTTTAATAAAATTATGAAAAAACAAAACAAAACAAGAATTTAATTTAATCATTAGATACTTCTAGAAAATAGTGATTTTTTTCTATTTATTCACACTTGGTTAGCCCTCCATGTTTAACTCAAAGACTGAGATGAGTTAAATTCATGCTTGTCATAACCGTATCTTATAGTACTTGAAGTAATAATATACTTTATTAATTTATTAATATAAAATAAAATAAATTTCTAACCAAAGTAGAGGATGTAAAAAAAAAGTTTGTTAGGCTATATCAAAGAGATTAAATAAAATTAAGAGTCTGTGCAAAGAAAAGCAGATTTAAATTATTTATTAAATTTTGTAAGATCAGAAACAGAATATATGAGTAAGTGCCTGATTCTACAAGATAACATGAGTAAGTGCTAGAATAAGAGTAATTAAACTTGCCTAATTTTTGGTAAACAGGATATCAAGGATAAAGATCTTTGCAGTAGTTCTATTAAAAGACTGTCAAATTTGAGAAGGTCTTATGTTAAGGAGATTAAATTACCATTAAATCATAGAAATGCTTAAAAATAATACTAGGCTGTAGTTAAGGGGATCTTCTTTATGCAAAATAATACATTCAGGTTGGGCAATTCAAATGGAAGAGATTGGAAGGTGTATTTTGACTTCAGTTATTGCACTGAAACTAGACATGCTGTTTTTGATCAGGAAAGTCTTTACAAATACATTATTATTAATTGTAATGCAGCATAATTTGAGACAACTAAAATATTATTATTAAATGAATAGAACTAAGATCTTTTATACGTATGCAAATGACAAATAAAACAGCTCAAAAACTTGACAGTTTTTTTTTTCTTGAGGTATAGGGTAGAGGAGGAATGAATGAATGAATGAGTGGGTAAATATACATATATATAAAACACTTTTATCTTGGTTAAGTAGATAACTATAGAATATTTTACTTAGGAATAGCTTTGATTTTTCAAGTTTCTCCTCACTTAAAATAAGTGCTATGTCTTGTTTTTGTTGTGTAATTGTATTTTAAGCTATGTTTTCAGTTCCTTTTCTTTTTAAATAAGTAAGATTTGTTCATTTGATTTGGAGTCTAAGCACATTTTTTTCCCCCATGAATTGCTTTAAATTATTTCATAGAATTATTATGGTCCAATTTATAACACCAGTAGATAACTTGAAATGTTACTCAAAGATCAGAAATCTCCTTCAAGCATATAAAACATTTGGTCAATCTAAGTTTAATGGCCTCTTTAAAGAACAGATAAATAATTGTCAAAAGCCAGAAATCATTAATAGTTTGAATAACAATGAGGGTCATTTTAGAAGTACAATTCCAAAGTACTTTCAGGAGGCCAAGGATCTGAGGCACAGGTTGGCAGAGAGAAAGGTAATCATATCTTTCAGAAATAGTGTCTCTTGTACTAATTCATTTTCTCCTTAGTGGTCAGTTAAAGTTTTGTAAAATAAGCAGAAATTCAGAATGACAGTGTCTTTTAGTCAAATATAGACCTCTTCATGCCCAGAAGTGACTCTGAACAGACTTAAGTTGGATATTAGTTTCTAGTTATGATGATGTTTTAAAACTTAAGTATATATGGACAAGTAATAACTCAGTATTTCTTTTCAGGCAAGAAATATAATTCGCATATGATGTTTAAGATATGTAAAGTAACTCATGTGCTCTTTACTCCAATATACTTTACATATGCTAAACTGTGGATTTTAAATACACAGATCTATATATTTGGCCATCTTTTTAAAAAATAATCTTGTGTTCTTTGTAATCATCCTTCTTCAACTCTGTCATAGGTAACCACTGGGTGATTTTTAATATAGATCGATTTTGTCTATTTTAAAGATTTATATAAACAGAATTATACACTATGTACATTTTTGGGTCTATTTTTTTTTCTTAGCCAAATGTCTGTATGCTTTATTTTTTGTTGTGTCTTGTCCTTTTTATTTGAGTAGTGTTTTATTACATAAATAAGCCAAAAGAGGAAGAGATTTGAACAGATATTTTAGAAAGGCATGCTAGTGCCCTTAAGTTTGTAAAAAAGATTCTCAGCATGGTTTGTCATCACAGAAATGCAAATTAAAGCCATAAGTGAGATACAACTCTACTCTTAGATTAATGAAATTTAAAAAATCAAACAACAGAATTGTTGATAGATATCAAGTGCTGGCAACCAAGTTGTATTCTCATGGATTGCTGCTGGACATGTAGAATTATGCAGCCATTTTGCAAAATAACTTGACATTTTCTTATAAAGTTTAACATATACTTACCGTATGATGTAGTAGTCCTATTCCTAGATATTTATCCAAAGCAAATGAAAACATATCTATTCCTAGAATCATTTATCAAAATTCATAGTAGCTTTTTTTTTTTTTTTTTTTGTACCAGGAATTGAACTTGGGTACTCGACAACTGAGCCACATCCCCAGCCTTATTTTGTATTTTATTTAGAGACAGGGTGTCACTGAGTTGCTTAGAGCCTTGTAGTTGCTGAGGCTGGCTTTGAACTTGTGATTCTCCTGTCTCAGCCTCCCAAGCTGCTGGGATTATTGGAGTGTGTCACCATGCCTGGCTCATTATAGCTTTATTCATAGTAACCCCAAACCAGAAGCAGCCCAAATATCTATGAGTAGGAGAATAGGTAAAAACATTCTGATTTTATTTATTTGTTTATTTTTGGTACCATTGATTGAACTCAGGGGCACTCTATCACTGAGCCACATCCCCAGCCTTATTTCGTATTTTATTTAGAGACATGGTCTTACTGAGTTGCTTATTGCTGAGCTTTTGCTGAGGCTGGCTTTGAACTCATGATTCTCCTGGCCCAGCCTCCCTAGCCGCTGGGATTACAGGCATGCGCCACCACACCTAGCAACATTCTGATTTTTTATAAAAAGTCTAAGTTTTCTCCTACAGGGCTAATGTAGAAATGTGTATAATTTTTGATACGAAAGATTTCTTGAAAAAAATGACTAGGTTTTTGTTAAATCCAAACCCATAATACAATCCTACTTCATTTTTATATCTAATACCTTAAAAAGCAGTGAATTTCTGCCTTGTGTTTGTGACCTAGAATATGCTGGTAAACTTGACTGAAAATGTGGCCTATGTCTGTTCTGCTTGTCTGAAAATAGCTGCCTGCCAGAGTTCTCCTGGGCTGGAAGTAAATTATCTAAAAATGGATGGACTTCTGTATCAAACTGGCATAAATAGTAAAAGCAGTTTGTCTAGGTTCCTCCAAGATTCTTTTAGTCTTAGTTTTTATGTTCTAAGTTTTCTTAGTTTCCAAATTTTCTAAGTATTTAATGAGATTTTGTTAGCCAGATTATATTCTTTTTTTTTTTTTTTTTTTTTAAGAATTTTTAATATTTATTTTCTAGTTTTTTTTTTTTTTTCCATTGGACACAACATCTTTGTTTGTATGTGGTGCTGAGGATCGAACCCGGGCCGCATGCATGCCAGGCGAGCACGCTACCGCTTGAGCCACATCCCCAGCCCAGCCAGATTGTATTCTAAGCTAGAAAGTTTTCCAGAATTGTATTTTAACCGTTTTACTTAGTTCTCATCCTCATTGAATAGTGAATTTATATCACTGTTGTTTGTATCACAATCGTAATTTTGGGGGGGTTTATGGCTTATTTATAAATGAGACAGCTATACTGTGTGAACATGTTAAGGACGATGAATTAAGTGACCTATTAGGAAGACTTAATGAGATTGTAGAAAATCAGTCAGTTCAGAAGTCAAAATTCCTGAACCCTTTACTTATGGTTTAGTATATTAATGCTGCTTTTTCTTGAAATAAGAATACTATAAATTTGAACCTTATTCTTATAGATGAAACTTCAAAGATTAACTGAAAGTTTCAAGCTGTTTCAAATTAATTTAAATTTGGATGGAAAACTCAGATAGTGATTATTTCCTAAGGGGACTCTAGGAATCCTGTGGCTACATTTAGATAGGAGAGAAGTTAGATTAAAAATGAACTTTTAAAAATAAGGATTATAATAGGCATGTAGCTTAATTTTAGGTATTTAGATTTTTTTTGTTCTTTAAAAAAATCTAAGGTTTATTTATACCCTGGAAAGTAGCTTTAAAATTTTTTGTTAAACATACAAGAAATGTGTTCAGTCTGTCATTGACTTATTGCTGAAGTATAATCATTTTTGAGGCAATTCTCTAAAAAAAATTGAGCATAAGTCAGTATCAAAATGTAAAGTTGTTGTTACTTTTCCCTTCCATCTTACTTCATTATTTCCAAAATTAAATCTAGGGAGAATAAAATTAACAAACAGAAGTTAATGTGAAATTGCTTTTTAAATTGAGACTTCTGTATTTTAAGGTCAATTATTTAAATCCTCATGTAATGCTACTTCGAAGAAAGAAATAGTAAAGCTGTTGATAATCTTTGCCTAAAATGTTGATTCTGGCTACTTTCTACTATGTCTGCCTATTCAGATTTTCTCAACCTTTTAGCAACATACGCATAGGTATTGTGTACCCACAAGTATATGCGTGTTTGGAGACATCCTAATATTATAATTGTCTTATTTTGGTAGGTGGGTGGAGGGAGGGAACCGTGCCTGGCAGCATAGTCTCTAAATATGTTTCTTTAAGCTTCACCCCTCCCTCCCCCAGATTCTGTGAAGTATGAAGACATTTTTTCTGACTTTTTATTTGGAAATGAATTTAGGCTCACATAGAAATTGCAAAAATTGTACAGAAAGTTTCCATTGTACCACTTATTCATCTTTCCTCAATAGCATCTTACATAACCTTAGTGCCATTGTTAACTATTGCTTTATCCAGATTTCACCCATTTTTATGTGTATGCTTTGTATGTTTGTATACACGCTATGAAATTTTACCATATGCAGCAGTACTTGTAACCGCCCCCACAATCAGGATATAGAACTTTTCTATTACCTAAAAGAAGTTTGCCTATGCTATTCCTTCATAGTAATACCCTCTTTTCAACCTTAGCAATCACTAATCTGTTTTCATCACTGTAATTTTGTCATATCAAGTATACTGAATAAAAGGAATCATACTGTTGTTAAAGAAAAAAAAATATTCAGTCACTTTCCAAAGGCAATAAGGCAGACTTTTTCAGAGCTACTACTACACTGGGGTTTTGCAGTAGGAGAGATCGGTCTCAACTCTGAATCTAACCAGTACAAGTGAAGAAGATTTATAGCCAAGGAGCAGGGTGAATGTGTGGTCAAGTGGATGGAATATTGCTAAGAGAAAACATCAGCACTGGGGAAACTCTATCTAGACCAACTCAACAGGATTCATGTTACAGGCAGTTCATGGTGCTAAGATGCTGAGGGTGGGAGATTTTTCATGAACTGATTTAGCACAGGATTTTTGATAAAGTGGACTTAGTGGGCCCAGGACAGAGCCCAAGATTGGGACCTTGTCAAGAAGGTGACTTGGGGGAATCCTACTCAAGCTTGGCCAAAGAGAGAGTTTTCATCACTGTTATGGACTGAATTGTGACCCCCTCCCCATCTATTTGTTGAATTTCTAGCATTCAGTTCTTCATAATGTGGCTGTTTAGAAATAAAGCCTTTACAGTCATCACGAATACAAAGTACAGGTCTGGGATTGTAGCTCAATGGTAGACTGCTTGCCTAGCATGTGTGAGCACTGGGTTTGATTCTCAGCACCACATGTAAATAAATAAAGGTACATTGACAACTAAAAAAATATATTAAAAAAAAGAATACAAAGAACATATGCTGGCAAAGATGTAGAGAACGGAGGGGAAGGAGCCCTTATGCACTTATAGCCACTGTGAAAATCAATATGGAGGTTCCTAAGAAAGCAAAAAACAACAGAATTACCATATGATCTTCTATACCAATAAATATCCAAGATAATTAAAATCTATCTATCTATCTATCTATCTATGTTTTTCACAGCAGAATTTACAATAGCCAAGATATGTCTGTTGGTGTCTGTCAAACAGATGAATGCATATATATATATACACACACACAATGGAGCTTTATTTATAATAAAGAAGAATGAAATTACATCATTTTCCGGAAAATAGATGGAACTGGAGACCGTAATTTTGAGCAAAATAAGTCAGGCTCAGAAAAGTATTGTGTGTTTTTTCACTTGTGGAAATGAAAGGGAGAAAAAAATACAGGAATAGAGGGGTGACCATTAGAAAGGGGAGAGTGAGGCAGTGGGGAGGGGAGGGTGAGAAGTATTGGGGAAGGAAATTGATCAAATTTGTGTTTTTATGTATGTGTGAATGTCCATAACGAAACCTATAATCTGTATAATGAAAATGTACTAATAAAAATTAAAAAAAAGAAACAAGACACTTAAAAGAATTCGTTAAGTTGAAATGAGGTTATTAGGGGTGGTCCTTAATCTAATCAGACTGTTCTTTCTCTAAGAAGAAATCAGGAGACCCAGAGACATACGAGGGCTGCATGCTCCGAGGAAAGACCATGGAGGTCATAGTGAGAAGGCATCTTAGTGTATTTAGTCTGATGTAACAAAAAAAAAAATCCCACAAGCTGGGCAGCTTATAAAAAACTTTGGAGTCTGGGAAATCCATGGTCAGGAGCTAGCACATTTGGTGTCTTGTGAGGGCCTGTTTCTAGGGCATTTTTGCTGTGTCAAATGGTTGAAGGAAGTGAGGGCTGTCTCTGTCTCTGTAATCAGTAACACCATGGAGAGCAAAACTCAGAGATGAGGATTCCATGCTTATGACCTAGTTACCTCCCAACAGCTCCACCTCCTAATGCTAGCCAGTATCTTGGGGGTTAGGATTTCATCATACAAATTTTTGGGGGACATGCATTTAGTCCATTGCAGAAGCCAACAAGAAGGGCCTCAGAAAAAACCAAACCTGCTAATACCTTGATCTTGGGCATTAGCCTCCCAACTGTGTTGTTTTAGCTACCCAGTCTGTGGTATTTTATCATGGCAGTCTGTAATCTTTTATGAATGTTTTGTAAACTCAGCATAATTCTCCATCTCAATAGTGTATCAGTAGTTTGTTGCTTTTCTTTACTGAGTAGCTTTCCACTTTGTGGATTTATGCCTGTGTAAATGTGTGTATTTTCTCATTAAGGGACATGTGGGTTGTTTCTAGTTTTGGGCTATGGTGAATAGAGCTGCCTTGAACATTTATGTACCTGTTTTTGTGTGAATGTTAATATTTGTTTAAGGCAAATACTGAAAATAAAATGTTTCAGTCATATGCCAAGTGCATATTTAGCTTTATAAGAAACTGTCAAGCTGGTTTTTGGAGTGGATGAATCATTTTACATTTCTACTGATAATATGTGAGTAGAATCCAGTTGCCCTGCATTCCTACCAATACTCGGTATTATCAGTATTTTTATTAGAGCTATTCTAATAGGCATATGTGACCTTATCATGATTTTAATGTGCATTTCCCCAATAGATGGCTAATGCTATTGAATATTTTTTCATTTGTTCATATGCCATCACTATATCCTTTATTGGTGAAGTAATTGTTTCTTATTATCAGTTTTAGAGCATTGCAAACTTAGAGCCTAGGCCAGGAAATTGAAATGGGAATGGAGATAAAGGTCATTTGGCATTAGGGGAGTGAGAAAGTTCAGGAAGCGGTAGACTTTTAGTTTAGTGACACAAATAGCCCTTTGAATCAGTTTCTGCAGTTGGGGTCTGTCCTTGGTGTTGTGTTAAGAAAAACCAGTGTTTGAATGAGGTATCCATTTTGCCACAGACTGTTAAAATGCATGGATTTTTACTCATAAAAGGTAATAGATAAACTAATTTCTACCCCTTTATATATTTGCTTATAGTATTCTATGGGTTAAGTGGTAAGTAGCTGGTAAAAATGAGAATTCTAAAGATACTACATTGGTGGCTGAGTCTATAGATAAGTAATGGAAACAGAAAGCAATTTGTATGAAATGTTAGCTTTGTTTAAGAGAATCTCAAATAGTGAACAGCTACGGCTGATAGAAACAAATGAGGCCAAAGGACTCTAAGTAATACATATAATTAATTCCCTTAATGTAGGTTTGGTAGATTATTTGATAATGAGTAATTTTTAACTATATCCTTTGCTG
This sequence comes from Marmota flaviventris, assembly GCF_047511675.1. NCBI lineage: Eukaryota > Metazoa > Chordata > Mammalia > Rodentia > Sciuridae > Marmota > Marmota flaviventris. The sequence continues at coordinate 97,106,386 of NC_092503.1, read as the reverse complement.
ACTTCAGGCATTTTCTTTAAATAATTTTATCTTAGTTTTAATAAGACTGGTTGCAAAAAAACCAAAATAGAAAAGCTTTTGCATATCTTAAAGATCTATCATCATTTCATATCAGACCACTTTTAACATAGCTTTTGTAACTGTGTGTGAATTTGTAGATGGCAGTTTTAGAAAGAATTTTAAGAACAATGTGGACACACACACACACAGGCAGTCCTCATTCAATTGTTTTCGTTTTTTTTTTTTGTTGTTGTTGTTTGGATTTGACACCTATTCCATCATATCTTTTTAAATGTGTCCACATAGAAACCTGTGAAGTGCTGTTCTTGGGGCTTTGTAATCAGTAACACCATGGAGAGCAAAACTCAGACGAGTGTTGACTTTTCTCAGGTGCCATATAACCAAACCATCCATCCTCACTTTGTATAAAACCGTGAACGACCTCAGTTTTGTTAAATATGCTTCCTAAAGACCAGTTGACACTTGGCTGTTTCATCTTCAGTGAACTAGATTGTCTCAACATGCTTTTAAAGACAATTTGTGCTGTTCATTTTTGAGAGATAAATCTAGCAATTGTTAGTCATCATGCACCTAATGATACTTTCACAGAGGAGCTGCTAAATATATGCTGGCATTGTGGCCCAGATGTAGCTTTGAAAATGTCACTGTGCTTATCTCTCTTTCTTTACTCATGAATGAATGTAACATTGTTTCTTTCATTCTTATAAGTTAAGATTTCTTAAAGAAGAGAGTATTTCTTATCTGAAGTTCTTGCATCTTGAAATGTTTCAGATTTCATAGTTTTTTGGATTTTGAAATATTTGCATAGACTTTACTGGTTGAGCGTCCCTAATTTGAAAATCTGAAATGCTCTAAAACTTTTCAGCACTGACATGATACTAAAAAAGTTTCAGATTTCAGAACATTTTGGATTTTCCGATGAGGGATGCTCAACTTACATACATCTTGTATGTATGTGCATGTTTTATTTATATGTGTTTTAGACTTCATAGAAATGCGTAGTAACTGTAGCTGAAATGCAGCAAGACTGAAACAATCTTCTTAGACCATTTCAGTATTTGGATGTTCTATGGGAATTGTAAGATACCTAAAACTTTTATTTTTTTCCTTAATAGAAATGTAGTCTATTCCAAGTGATGTGTTATTACCACCTTAGCCCTTGCACAAGTAAGATGAATAAAATACTGGCATTTGAAAATTCTTTTACTGTGAAAAGCGGAGGGAATAAGATTATACATTTATTAACTGTTGGATCAAATGGACTTTAAAATGAGAAAAATTTGGGGGTGATATATATTATATATAATTGCTTTTGAGAAAGAAATTAGTTTAGATCTAGTTATACTGGCAAAGTAGGAAAATTTCAAAACTTATGATTTATCTGTTAAAATACCAAGAATTATGCACACAACACCCCCACACACATATACATACATGTATACTACACATATATGTATATCTATATATACACACATATGTGTGTGTGTAAATAAGAAAGGAGAACTCTCTAATGCTGTTGGTAAGAATGTAAATTAGTGTAACCAGTATGGAAAATAGTATGGAGGGTCCTGAAAAAACTAGAAATGGAACTTCCATTTGACCCGTCAGTTCCACCTGTGGATATACATATCCAAAGTATGTTGAAGAGACATCTGCACTCTGGTGTCAATTGTAGCACTATTCCCAAGACATGGCAACAACCCAATGTCCACCAATGGAAGAATTGATAAAGAAAATGTGGTACATATGAATCCCACTATTATTTATATCTGTAATGCACCAGTAAAAAAGAAACTGCAATACACACCAAACATACACCCACAATGATATGTTATGTAGTCACAGGAGTGAAATTCTGTTATTTGCAGCAACATGGAGGACATTATGTTATGTGAAATAAATCAGTCATAGAAAGTCAAATAAAGCGTATTCTCACATGTCTACGCTAAAAAGTTAATCTCCTAGAAGTAAGAGTAGAATAGTGGTTACCAGAGGCTTCTTATAGGAAGGAGGATGGAGAGAAGATGGTTAGCGGGTACATAGGAGCATTTGGACAGGAGCAGCGACCTCGAATATTCTGTAACATATATGTGTTAAGAAAAACCAGTGTTTGAATGAGGTATTCATTTTGCCACAGGCTGTTAAAATGCATGGATGTTACTCATGAAAGGTAATAGATAAACTAATTTCTACCCCTTTATATAAATAGTATTCTATGAGTTAAGTGGTAAGTGGCTGGTAAAAATGAGAATTCTAAAGATACTACATTGAGGCTGAGTCTATAGACTCTACATTGAAGGAAAAGCATGGTTGACAACAAGTAATTATATATTTCAAAATAGCTAGTAGGAAGGATTTTGAATGTTCCCAACACAAAGAAATGATAAATGGTTGATGTGATGGATGTGCTAATTACCTTGAATCGATCATTACACACTGTATATATTTATTGAAATGCCACGCAATACCCCAGAAGTGTGTAAAAAATGTCAATTAAAATTAAAGAAATTTAAAATTTTCATAAATAGTGTCATAATGACATTAAAGTAAAAATTTCCAGTTTATTCTTATGCATGACAGTTACAATTAGTCTAGAAAAGAATTTTGGTAATTCACAGGTGCATATAACAATATTTTCAGTCTTCTTGGTTATGCTCTTTTAAAATTCCTGTAGAACAAAGTAGGCCTTTGTTGTATACATAGCAAGCAATCAGATATTTGTTACCTGATTTGAAAAACTATAATTTTGCTGTAGTTTAGCAGTGTTAGCAGAATGCACACAGAATACTTCATACCACATTGTAACTTAAACAGAAATGTGTAATAAAAGTAGTTAGGAATTTTAGTTAACAATACAACTGATACAGCTTTTCCTAAATTCTTCTACCATACCTGCTAAATCTGGAGTTGGCACATAGACTGAAATCCCACAGGCTAAATAAAGCTAACTGCTTATTTTGTAAATAAAGTTTTATTGGAAAACAAACATGTCTATTTGTTATATGTTAAATAGTTAAATAGTTATGGCAGAGTTAAATAGTTATGATAGAGACTCTGTGACCTTCACATCCCAAAATATTTACTATTGGACTGCCGATCCCATATTAAATGATGGCATGAAAAATGTATATAAATCTTTTTTCTGCTTTAAATTATTGAAAGACTAGAACACTTTCCTGGCTAAAAATGTCAAACTATTGCTCTGTGCTAAAGGGAGCAAGACCTATGTGTTGTCAAATTTTGGGATTCTGTTCAGGGCAATTGATTCTCTGAATATGAAGCAGAACTTTTCAAATGAGTTTTACTTTAACTTAAAATTACATGTATTCTTGAACCATTTGCCAGAAGTTTTAGTGGTTAAATAAAAGTGGTCAGAAATTTTGATGGTTGTATAAAGGTGGCCAATGTGTGTCTATAGAAAACCTCATACTTAGAGTAGACAAGACACTCTACGCAGGTGTCTAGGGCCAGGTCTTCTCTTTTTCCTTTCTCTCTCTCTTTGTGGTGCTGGGGATTGACCCAGGGCTTTGCACATGTTGGGGAAGTGCTCTACCACTGAGCCATACCTCAGCCCCTCTTTTCATATTTCATTTCATTTGCTTTACAGTCTATAGCAAATTGGCCTACTTGAAGCTTACGGGGGTCTGTTATGTGGCATGTCTGGAGAGATGGGTTTGAATCTGCTTTCTCTACTTACTAAGTGATGTGGGCAAATAAGTTAACTTCTCTGTGTCCTGGTTTTCTTATCTGTAAAATGTATAAGACTTGCTTCATAGAGTTGTTAATACATGTAAAGCACTCAGTCTGGTGCCTTGCTTACTGTAAATGCTTGATATATGTTACTGTCAGTATGGTTTGCTTTTTTCATACTTTATTGAAGCTCCTCATGTCACAAGACGGCAGTCTCTGTTATTGAAAGCGATGTACTTGGATGAAAGTAAAAGAAAATATCACAAGAATTTGCCCTGCAACTCTAGGTTTTTATGTAATAGCAATAACCTATAAGTGGTGCTGCTCATATGAGATATCAGAATTGAAAACCAATCAAGAAGCTACATTCCTGAAGTAATATGGTGATTACCTATATAATATAATTAGTTTTAATTAGTGAGCAACAATTAATTGAAGCATGTGTTTCTTTGATTCCTTAATTTTTTTTTCTTTCCATTGCCTACCTCCTGTCTTTCTCCACCAGTGTTGATTTCTGAAAGTGTGGTTTATTTAACATATCAGACACCTGAGTCTGTGTTCTGACTGTTCTGAATCAAAAATTTCTGGGGATGGAGCCTAAGTGATCGTGGGCACACTGAAATCTAAGAATCAGGTATGGGAAATAATTAATTATTTGGAATGCAAACCATTGAATTCTCTGATATTTTCAGTAATCTTTGGTAAGTGGCCTGATTGTGGAGGAGATGGAAACTCTTGATAGTAAATAGATTTCTGTCAGCATCACAGAATTTGTCAGTATTTAATAGGTACTGTGGAGTGAGACCATTCAGGAGAGACAGGATGTCTAAGCTGTATGACTGTCCCTCCATCTTTCTTTGCTGTCCTCTCCCAGGGATTCTCATCTCTTGCTTGGATTATTCTGCCTCTTTTAACCCTCATCCTAAACCTTACTTACACTGAACTCAACCTATTAAAAATAAATGACAGGGGCTGGTGGTGCTGCTCAGTGGTAGAATGTACTTAGCATGTACTAGACCCTGGGTTTGATTCTCATCACCAACAAACAAACAATAATAAAAGCAGTCTGGTAAAATCCAAAAGAACTTTTAAAAGTAAGAAGAAAACAACTAGTGAAGAAATACTGTAGGGCTGGGGCTATAGCTCAGTGGTAGAGTGCTTGCCTCACATGTGTGAGGTACTGGGTTCAATCCTCAGCACCACATAAAAATAAATAAATAAAGATATTGTATCTGTCTACAACTAAAAAAATAATAAAAAAAGAAACACTGTAAAAGTATAATTGATATGGGGGCTTTTGCTGCTAAGAATCCTAATACAAGAACTATCTACGACCATACCACCCTGAATGTGCCTATTTTTATCTATCTTGGAAGCTAATACAGGGACTGAAGAAGTTTATTGAGCCTCAGCTCCCTTCCTTCTAGCACTTGATGAGCTGGTATAATTTAGATGGCTGAACTTTGCCTCCTATCTTCATTTCAAACATACCTTCTTATTTATTGCACATTAAGGGCATCTACTGCCAAAGATAAGCACTGCCAGACATTAGTTAAAGTGGTGCAAACAGATTTTATTCAGTAACTACTGAAGGTGGAGGAAAGAGCTCCATTCTGATTTGTGCAGAAGTAGTTTGAGCATTTTAAAGGGCATTTATTCGTTTAGAGTATCAATGGGCTATACTTTTGTGTACAGTGACTGTTCATTTTAAATTTAGAATCCTTTGAAGCTGCTGGTTGATTCTCCTTGTCAGCATTTGGCAAATTACATTCAGATGCTAACAAAATTATTCTATTTTCTTTTCATTAATGAAATTAGTCCTAAATTTAGCTTGTGTGTTTTAAATACATATTCTCCTATCTCCTTCTCTGTCTTCATCTTCATCTTCATCTGTCTCTGTCTTCATCTTTTCTTTCTGTTTATCTCTTCTTTGGATTCACTCTCTCATTGTGTTAGAATAAAGAGGCTAATATTAGATCTCAGGGCTTTTGCTGAGTTTGCCAACAGTGGTATTGACTGGGTTGTGATTTTTAAAAACCATGGGGACAGCTTTATTTTGGTTGAAGATGACTTGAATGAGTAAGGGTGTGAACAATCCACACCATATCTTATAAATCCTTATAAGGTGCCTAAGCGTCTTGCACAACATAATGTGATTTGTCAATTGTCACCCTTTGTGAACTGCAGATATCATTAATCATGAGAGAGAAAAATTCCTATTTAAATGTTTGATCATTTATCTTCAGAAAATATGGTTTTCAACTATTTTTAGAGTCAAAAACCTTAAAAGCAATAATGAGTTGGTCTCCCATTGGCAGTACTGACCACTGGGGAATGTTCATGAGTGAAATACAGGCTGACTTGACTTAGATTAGATGCTGCTTACATAGCCCTTGGGGCCTTGGAGTTGTGCATTAAGCTTGAATGTTCATGTGTAAGAACCTGTAATGAAATATATTTCTGATTGGTACACTTCATGCAAAAGTTTAACTCTTTCTGTAGTTGTTATAAGTAGATATATTTTGCCATTGACCAAGAACTTGAATGAAAGAATAAAAATTTGTATTTCCCCCTAAATAATTTAATTTAATTTGATCTGATCTCACAAGTCCTTTGAGATTCATGGGTAAGTGTAGTTAATAAAAATACATTATTTTGTGAATTGACTTTGAATTACTATAAAATTCTGTATTTCTCATTGTTGTACTGATAATAAAAAATAACTATACACCACCTTATAAAGGTTGACTTTTTTTTTTTTTTTTTGCTTAGAGGTAAGGTTTGGGGGTGCTATCATTATTTCCCCCTACCTTTATTCACTTATTCTTGGTTGTTTTAGATTTCTGTTTTTACCTGGTTGACTCTATGTGTTCTTGTTCAAGCTTTTTCTCCTAGAAACCTTTTGCCTAGCTCAGAGGTACAATAACAGATGCACAGAGATATAATGACAGATGTACAAGTGGTAAAGTGACAGACATGCGAATTTTGGGGGTGGAGGGGGAGGGATAAGGCCCAAATTTTATTTTCAATATAGAATTTTATGAAATAAAGTAGATGAGCAAAAATGATTTTATACATTAGCAACTAACAAACATCCTTAGGAGGTTTTTTGTTTTGTTTTGTTTTTAGTGCTGGGGATTGAATATTGGGAAAGATTTTTTTAAGTACATTCTTCCCCTGATTTGTCTTCTCACTTAAATGGTATTATTGGTCACTAAAAAAGGGATTTTAATTTTTCATAACAGCATTTAAAAAATTGGCTAAAAAGTCAGTTTTAAATTTTGAAATATTTCAATATTGAAATATTTTTGGTTTAAAACAATTAGTCAAAATTCCATTATTTTTCTCAAATATATGATTCACTCTATGGTTTTTTTCAAAACCCTGAAGAATACAAGATTCACTTTTTAATACTATATTAGTGATGAGTTTTTCTTGCAGAAATGCTTAGCTTTACAAACTGTTTTTAAAACAAAAAATGACTTCAAGGAAGGGTTATTGTTTGGGGCTGGGTTCAAATACTCAATCTTAGAGACTGAATGAAGAGGGAAGAGAAAGAAAACTGTTGCTAAAAATAACATAGGAAGTATTTTACTGGCTCTTACAACTATAATAAAGTGGAGATAGTCTCTGAAATTAGCAGAGCAATGAATGTGAGTGTATTTTAAAATTAAGATATTTCAGAAATCATCCTAAATTTGGATATTGGTATATAGAAGTTATATTACTTCAAGTACTAAAGGAAAGGGAATACATTTTTTTTTTTTTAAGCTATGTAGTTAAAAATGATCAGCTTCTTAAACTTGGAGAGTTTTATGGAGTCTGTTTAAAAGACAGAGTTCATTTATGTGGGCAAAAATGATACTAATACTATCTCTGAGAGAGGGTGGTCCCTGGCTTTCTTGTTTTATTTTTTAAATTAATGAACTATGCAGTTCACTTTTGAGCTTTTTAAGGAAACACTGTATTTCAGGACAGAAATCATTTAGTCACTATTAGATTTTTGGGGGAGTTCACAAGTCATAATTTGACTTTATTATGTTGTTTAGGTCAGACTCTTAATTATTAAAAAAAAAAAAGGGCTTTCTGGCCACTTTGGCCTTGGATTTGTGATTAAAGGCTTCATATTTTTGTCTTTTTATGGAATTGGCAATATTGTATGGAAAAATAACATTTTTTTTCTTTTTTATTTAATTGAGGTTTTTAAAAATTAATTTATTTTTATTCTACCTTGTTATATATGACAGTAGAATGCATTACAATTCATATTATACATATAGAGCACAATTTTTCATGTCTCTGGTTGTATACAAAGTATATTCACACCATTCGTGTCTTCATACATATTCTTAGGATAATGATGTTCATCTCATTAATTGAGTTTTAATTAGGCAAACCTTGTTATTTGTCAAAATTCTGTCCATCTTGGCCAGTAGTCCAAATTGATTTACTACGTTTGTCGTAGGTTGAGCGTTAGGTTGCCATGAATGTTGAATATAGGTACTCTTTTTTTCTTTTGAAAATGTATGTAAATTCTGTCACTTTATGTTTTATTTTGGATTATGTAAAATATGCTTAGAGCAAATGCCAAAATTTGGGTTTTTATGTATTAAATTTTGGAACTGGCATTCAGAATTTGTTAAAGCTTTATTATTATTTTTAAAGCTAATAGCTAGATAATTAAAAATTCAGACTGATTTCCTAAATTGTTTTAAAAATGGAAGACTTTGGAGTAGTTACTACTTATTTAAAAATATATAAATTTTAATTTACAATATAAATTAAATATGAAATATATAAAACATTATAAATTATATATGTACTTGTTTCTGATGACTAGATTTATATATTTTCCTTTTGGAAATTTTAGAAAATACTGAAAAGCTCCAATAAGAAAATTCCCATCATGTAGAAATAATCACAATTGCATTGTAAGTAACTTCATTATGTTTTTCCTAGCTCAAATTATATTTAATCTTTAGGAGAACCTTCTAAATCTACACTCACAAATAGGGATCCTATAAACAGGATCTAAAAAAAAAATGTAAGAAAAGGAATTAGAGATAGGTTCTTGGTTTAGGCTCTTACTGTCTCCTCTTGAAAAAGTGATTGTACTTGTTTGTAGACTGCTGATTTCCTTTGAAGCATACACATGCGTACATTGCTCTGTGCCCTTGACTCAAGAGTTTTGTCTGGGTTTTAGGATATCCAGTTCTGACTAAACCAGTCTTCATGAACTCTCCTGATATTGAGGATATACCTTTGACTTTTGACTGGCAGCACTTTGACTGATTCCATCAAACTAACAAGGTTTTACCGTAACTGTGTTTGTTGACCAAATTAAATTGCTTCCCAGTAGCCTTGTTTGTTCATTTTCTGTGAAGCTCACTGTCTAAATCTTTTCCCTATAGAAATTCTTGCAGAAAAATCTTATAGTAAGGCCTTTCTATTTGTCATTTAAAGCAAAATTTAAATAATGCCCCTGTGCAAAATAAATATTGCAGAAAAGATATCCTGTTGATTTGACATAAATAGCATCAGGACCGCTCAAATCAGCATCAAGAAATATCTGCACCTCTGACCTAGCATCTGTGTGAAAGCTACCAGAATTACAGGTTACTATTATTGTTTGCTGAAGCTGAGTGCATTGCCATTTATTAAGAGTCAGTAATATTGTGCTCACTAGGTCCTTGTGCCCATCAATTCCTATATTTGTATGTTTTTCCCCATATCTCTCTGCATTCTTTCATTCTCAAACATAATTTAAAGAGAATTCCCAGCCAGCTACTAGAGCTGTGCAGCTCTCTCGTCTGAGTTGTTCACTCTCCAGACTTAATGGTCAACACCTTTCCCCCCTAGCATTTGTAATAAACTCAGTGGGAAGAAATGAACCAGTACATTAAAGTTTCTTATTTTGTTTTTCACACTGAAAATATTCTAAGCAATAGCACATGAGATATGCAAATGGTTTTATTTGAACTAAGCAGTTTACGAACTGGTTGCATAAATAGACCATTATTCTGTATAGGCTTGTTTTTTGCTTTTATAAGTGTTAATTGGTAATTTTCAGAAAGGTAAAATCATGTGTCAAAGATTTTATTTATTTATTTAAGTAATCAAGAGATCAGTAAGGGGCTGGGGATGTGGCTCATGCGGTAGCGCACTCGCCTGGCATGCGTGGGGTGCTGGGTTTGAGCCTCAGCACCACATAAAATAAAATAAAATAAAATAAAGATGTTGTGTCCACTGAAAACTAAAAAATAAATATTAAAAAAATTCTTTCTCTCTCTCTCTTAAAAAAAAAGATCAGTAAGATGTTATAACTGATTCAATGAACATTTCAGAATTTAGGCATGCATATGCATTGTAACAAAGAAATGTATTCTGGGTTAACAAGATTGGTCAATGCCTAACAGAACTGTTGCTTTTTATGGTTGTCTGTTCCATCAGGCAGAAATTATATACATCTCAATTGGCTAAAAATCTCTAAGTTAGCAAATGGCTTCACTAAGTATAGAATTTCAATTAATAAATAGTGAGTTGCATGGGTAGTTGTGCTTGTAGTGAGTGCCCTTTGCTTCCCCATATAATACTAGAATGACATGCCTAGCTAGTTTCCATATTTTCAAGTTTCAGATTTTTTTTTTCTGATATAAGCAAGAAAATTAAAAAAAAAAAAAAAAAGGACATGATGCTTTTACAAACAAGAAAACAAAAGGAAAAGATTAGGTTTGAGGATAGATTAGACTAGGGACTTTTATTTTGGCAATGTTTTATATATAAAAAAAATCATGCACATTTTGTATTATTTCTATACAAACAACTTTCCTTTTTCTCCTGGTCTATAATGTAGGTGCTTCTCCAAAAACCAACGTAAAAGCTTACCTTTGTTGAATTCAGGTCACATGGCCTATGTTTGTCTCACAACCGAGTGCAGTGGACTCTTGGTAGAACCATGACACAGTTAGTTAGTCATTTTGTGTTTTGATTCATTTGTGAGACATGACACTTATGAATATAAAAGTATGGAAAATGGCCATGTAGTTTCACTAATAGTGCTAAATAAGCTACTTACTCTGTGATATAGAATTGTAGACTTTTTTAGAACTGGAAGGACTTTAGAAGTCATTTCTTTCTATGTATGGAGAACCTGAGTCCTAGAGAAGTGACTTATTAGACTAATTCCAGGAAGAATGGAACTAAAATTCATGTTTCTTACTTCTGAATCACTGTGGCCTCTTTAATGCATGCATGATTGTGAAGAATAGCACTTAGAAAACTGTAATCCTTTTTAAATATTTACTGTGAGCCTATTATTTTGCTAACTCTGTGCGAGGTACTTAAACTACAAAAAAGATAATACACTTCCTATTGTTGAAGGGCTCAAGACCTAGCTGAAGAGACTGAATTTTATTATTGTGTTTTTAAGAACTCACAACACAGGGAAAGATTAATGGAAATAAGTATTGTAGGAATTGACAAGAGCAAGCGATCTGTGATGAAGATGCTAAAAAGGTAAATAACCATGCAAAATAGCATGGTTAAGGGCCTACAGGGGCAGAGAATCGTGTTTGGGAAACATTTTTTCCCCCAAGAAGGAAACAGTATATGTAGTACCAAGTCTATTGTTGCTGCATCATTTAATCTGGTGGTATCATTTTGGTTTTGTCATTGGTGTAATGACTTTACTTGGAAGTGTTATCTAAAGTTAATTTAAACTGGATTTTGATTGTATTATTCATATATTTAGAATTTTGGTGTGACTCAGACAACCTGTCAGGGTATATTTGTTGGTAATGTTTGGGGTGGTGGCTGTACATAATCCTGTCTAGATGGTCAGTAAGCAGCTACTTAAATATATATTTTCTAAGAGTAAAGTAAAGGGTTGAGTAAAATAGGAATTAGAGTCTTATGGTGTCTACTTCTAAATTTGTTTCTGCTTCTTGTGGGAGTAGCAAAATTGTAAAAAAGCTGCAAAAGAGTTTGTAGATAAACGCTCATATTACAAGGGCATTTTGTATATTAGTTTTAGCAGAAAGGTTAACATTTTGATTGATGTATTTGTCAAGGGTAAAAGAAGCAAAAGCTAAAATTAATATTACACAATTCTAATTACTTTTGCTTGGCTCCTCTCCACATGTATATATTCTGGTTTTTAAATATTTAAAATTTCATCTCTTCTGGTGTGAAATGGAAGTGAAATCATCTAGGGTAGTAGATTTTTATCAATAATAGTTCCCTGCACCCCCTTTTGAAAGCAAAGTAATGTTTATGTTGTCTTTCTAGCATTAAGCAAAATTATTTGTTAAGGTGACAGTTTCTTCAAGTACTAACATCTGGAGAGTGAACATTTATAATATGCTACTTTGTGATGTGTGACAGATATAATTGATATTCTGCTTTCTCATCTAATATCTAATTGTTACATATATGTCTTTCTAAAGTTGTATTCTTTTTTGGGTGGGGAGGGATAGCAGTGGGCAGATTGAAGAAAAGCAGATATCTTTGTGTTTGCCAACAATCTAATGTCATAATGGTTTGTGAGAGGTAGAAGTGATTTTGGAGGATTCTAGAGTATACCTTCATTTTTGGAATTGACAAATCTGAAATTCAGGAACAGAGTTAGGAAATATATATTGTGTGTGTGTGAGTGTGTGTGTGTGTGTGTGTGTGTGTGTGTGAGAGAGAGAGAGAGAGAGAGAGAATGAATGAATGAATGAATGAATATATGCACACAGGTGTAGTAGAATTATGAGTTTATGCTGATACCTTCAGTTCTATTCCAGCATCTTGGAGTTGTTTGTAAATACCTTCTCTGGCAGGGTGTGCATGTGTGTTGGGGGGGATACCACCCATTATCCTCAATATGTTTTCCTATTTGTTCAGTCAGAAATAATTTACTGGATGCAGATTTCCCAATCACTTGCTGTCTTTGCTGCTTGCCACTCCTAGAGCCTGCTACCACTGAGCCTGTTGCTTCTAATCCTGCATAGAATTCCTCCTTGCTGGTGACAAAAAGATAGGCACGATCAAAAGACAAGGAAAGGAAGGTTATAATTCTTTAATCATGCACATAGACTTCTTTCAGCCCTCTCATATTTTCTTGAGAATTTTAAAAATTTTATTTTTGAGTTTCCTTTCCATGTAGTAGCCTGAGAATCCCCTGGTGCTTACTGATGCCTAGAGTTTGTCCTGTTTTTACAGAGGGACATACAGATGTGATTATTTATCAAGAGGTTGTATTTCCTGCAGCCCAGTGCAGATATTATCCACTAGAGAGAAGGAACAGGGTTCTCCCAGCAGCCTGAAACACCACGATGTGTGTATCCCCTGTCACCACTGGTCAAGCATATATTTCAAAATGGTGGAGTGAGGGTCAGTCATGGTCTTTCAGCTCTTTAGTTAGAGCTTCTTCAGCAGCTTATTGTGCACAGGTACAAAAAGTCATTTCTTGGTATTCATTCCTTTAGAACTAGGGCTTGTTTAAGAGGAATCCGCAGCCCTAACAGCATTTTGTCTGAAAAACTTGTAAAACTTCAGCATCGTCCTGACCCTTGAGGATGGAGTCGTTTTTGTTTTCAAACATTCTTTTTCTGCCGCAGGATGATAAATGACACACTTTTTTGTTGCAGGTGTAGAAAACTTGCCTTGCAGTAGCTTAAACAAGAACAGTTTTGAGGGTGGGGGTAAAATGGGCAGGGGAGGGAGTTCAAAAGAATGCTGGTCTGACAACACTTGAAGATAGGTTGTTAACTTGGGATTATTAAAAAAGATTTTAAAAATCATCTTTAAATTAAATTGAGCTTTATGTTTTCACTTTGATCAACAGGGATTAATTTGGAAAAAATAATGGGCTGATATCCATGTAAATTCCTAACCTAGCGATGTCTATTTAGCCCTACGGTGTTGAATTTGTATCAAAGAATTATTATCAAATAATTTCTCATTAAATTGGCAAACATTTGTTAAGAAATATCTTTAAACAGTTCTCTTGAACAATTAAGATTACTTTATTGTTTTTCTTATGTCTGTCTCTAAAGTTGAGAAATTAAATCTTCTCATTGCAAGGAGAATAAAATGACAAAATGTGTCAGTTAGGATTATTCAATTATTTTATGTAAATACAAACCATTTACTCTGAGGAGAACCATCATACCTTTTAAAATGAGATCAATCAACACCTTTCTTAGAATTGCTTTCATTGAGCTAATGAATAGATATTTTTATTCTTGAAATATTGCATTTTTATTCTCCTTATTAATGGCCCTTCCCTGTGTATGAGTAAATAAATCATTGGGCTGCTAGAAGTTCTAAGTGCTTTTCAAAGAGCATTTAAGTGCTTGTAATCACTAAACAAAGGAGTACTATAGATTAAATGTGTTGTAAACTACACATGAAAGCAATGTCTTTTTTATTATCTGTAACTTTAATAGAAAGAAAATGTTAATTTAGGGTAATGAAATAGACCTCCAAGTATGATCGGTGAATAGACCATTAGGTTAATTAAAATGAGGATATGTATCATTGCTGTGGTGGAACTACCATTGTGGAGGAGACAGATTCATTTAGTGCTTGAATAGTAAAATTCAGAATGCGTCACTCCCAACCTAGATTTACTACAGAAAGAACAAGATTAATGACAAGGGTAATTCAGTTTTGTTTCATTTACTTTTACCTGTCACATTACTTGTCATTCTAGAGAGCCTGTCACTTAAAGGTGAAAATTCATCCAATCTTTTAAAAATCAATTAAGTGTAAATTTTGTTACTTTTCTATCTGTCCATCATCCAAGATGAATTAACTACAAAACAAGATTAAGAGCCAGGCACGGTGGTGCACACCTGTAATCCCAGTGGCTAGGGAGACTGAGATAGGAGGATCCAGAGTTCAAAGCCATGGCAAGGCGCTTAGCAACTCAGTGAGACCCTGTCTCTAAATAAAACACAAAATAGGGCTGGGGATGTGACTCAGTGGTTGAGTGCCCCTGAGTTCAATCCCCAGTACCAAAACCAAAAAACAAACAAATAAAAAACAAAAGATTAAAAATAAACAAATAAAACAAAAAACAAATAAAAAACACAAGATTAAGTATTAGTGAAATATGCAGATTTTATAACATAACATTTAAAAAGCTGGTTACATAAAATTTATTGATCTGTAAAAGTAGTATTGAAATGACCACTGTAACTTCTCAGATATTAATTCTCTGTCTACTTACAAATCTATTGGAAACTGATGTTGTAGTTGCTATTCACTCAGCCAATTTCCTGTTAGAATTTACTGAAGAATTCAGTGTTTTACTATTGTATATAGTTTAGAAAAGGTTCTTGAGTGCTCTTTGATTCTTCCTTATGAAGAGTTTTAGCATAGTGCCAGCCATGAAGTAGCTTTGCCATAAGTGCTTTCTATTTTGATTAAAAAGTCTTGGCATGTGTTTAAACAGATATTAAGTTCAGTATGCTCTTGAGCTATTAGTTTTCCCCAGCATATGCCTAATTTAATGTATTAATTTCTCTTCAGATCTTAGCTCTAGTATTACAGCATCTGACCTAATAGTCAACCAATCTAATCATTAATGTTAGCTCTTTTGTCTGTCATCTAAAGGATGAGCACATGTGACCAGTGATTTATGAAGCAAATGATGATAAACCTAGTGATTTATATGATCAATCAGTCAACGAAATATTTATTAAATTCGAGTTCTGAGCTTAGTATTGTAGTCGGCACTTTCAAGTGCAAAATCTTTCCTTGGAAGGTGGTACAGGATCAGAATGTGTTATAAAAGAAGCAGCTTCTCTTAACTTTCCAAATAGAAAAACTATTTTAGGATGGTAAGAATCTCTCTTTCTTGTGTTTTAGTGTCTTAGTTCTGGGAAAGTTGTTTTATATTCTTATTCTGCTTCTCATTTTCCTGAAATTGGCCTAGATGATGGTAGGAGATATTTAGTGAATTTATACACACACACACTTAATATTTCTTATGATAAGTGAATGTTATCTTAACTCAATATGATGTAGTAAACTTTTAATGCTTATATTAGAGAGGGAGTCTTTACTCAATACAAATTCCATAGAATCTTTCTAAATAATTGACTCTGAATATTTAGCAGGTCTCATTTTGTCCCACTTTTTTTTTTACTGAAGGAATTGTAAAGATTCATTCATTCAGCCTGAACTTGGCCACAAAACTATAGCTATGAAGGAGGCAGCTCTAGATTTGGAAACTCACCATGTATTCATGGTCTTTTCTGATATGTCTTGTTTCTTGTTTCTTTCTTTATGTCTCCTTTTTATTTTTAACTACATATAGCCTTCTTTATTTTTTTCTTTATCTTGCTCTTTTTTTTTCCTGACTCATAGTTTCTGTTTACTCATAATAGAGTTTTGATTTTTCTTAAAGAGTTTTAGATCCAATTTTGGCATTTATCATCCTGCTGATTACTGAGTTCATATTCCTGGGGGAATGAATCTGATCAATTTGTGTATCAGTTAAAAGAAAGAAGCTGATTTAGCCAGGTGTGGTGGTGCATACCAGCAATTCCAGCCAGCTGGGAGACTGCAGGAGAATTGCAAGTTCAAGGCCAGCCTGGTCAATTTAGTGAGACCCCAAATAATAATAATAATAATAATAATAATAATAATAATTATTATTATTACTATTATTTTAAAAGGGTTGTAACTCAGTGTTAGAGTGGATCCCTGGACTCCAGCCCCAGGACTGCAAAAACAAAACAAAAACCCAATTTATTTTATAGTAACAGAAATTACATCTATGTCTCATTCATGCTACATGTTCATTATAGTTTAGGAGGCTCTGTTTCATACTCTCTGCATTCTAGAAGCTTGACTGCTGTCATGACTTGAAGCATTGCCAGAAAAAAAGGGGGGTGTCCAGTCATATGCTGGCTTATACAGTTTTTACCCATAAATGACATATCACTTTGATTCATATTCCATAAACCAAACCAAGTTAACTGGCCACAGATGACATTAATGCGATAAGGAAATAAAATCCTTCTGTGTGTCCTGGAAGAGAACCATATTATTTGGTGGATAGCATTAATGACTACTTCACTTTTTCCCCTACATAGAACACATACTATTCTTCATAGGAGACAATTTAAAAATCTTCTAGGAGCAATTATATATCCATACTCTTAGCCATGTGACTTCTGGTAACTTTTAGTAGGCAGATCCTTTTCCCCCAAGGAGAGGCATGGTCATGTGACTTGTACTGCTAATGGCACATGGGTAGGTATGATGTGTGTCAACTTTTAGTAGCGCTTTAAATCTAGTTTGTATGCTTTGGTTTGAATTTTTGAATTTTTACCCATTGCCAAGAGAACAACACATCCCAGACAGGAATTGTTCCATCAGCTTGAATCCCAGAATGAAAAGACATATAGACTTGCCTCATTAAGCAGAGCTTTACTCAGTCCTTAACTTTTATTTAATGTGAATAAAAAAATAAATAAATATTTTTTGTTAAGGCACTGAGATTTTGGAGTTTTTATTAACAGCAACCTCAACTTGATGCAGTGGGCTGTGGAGTAAGATAACCTGGACTTGAGTGTTAACTCTGCTAGTTTTGTGATTTGGAATGAGTTAAATTTTTCTGAGGCTGGGTTTCTTTTTCTTTAAAACTGAGGATAATAATGCCCATCTCACAGTTCTTATGTGAGGATTGAATTGGATGTTGCTTAGCATGACACTCAACATGTGCAAATAGTTCCCTTTACTTTACATCTAGCATTCCCTTTTAGAGTCTTTAGGTAGACTCTTACTTACACAAAGTCTCATAGGCAGGAATTAATTGTGAAATTAGGAATTATATAATATGGTCTTCTTAGGTAAACCTTTAAACACAAAATTAAGGATTTCCTTTCAAAGAGAATCTAGGATGCTGTTTTACCTGATCTTTTCCACAAATGATAGATTCCTATACACAGGTCAACTAGGTTTTTAACTGAGCTAAATAGGCCCCACTACAACATAACTACCAAACTTTTAATCCCTCTAGGAAAGCCTAGAATAGTTGCTATGGAATAGGTGGACTTAAGAGCCTCACTATCACCAACAATCTCATCCATGGAGGTTGATCTTACAGCTCTGAAGCCAAGAACATTTAATCTAATAACTGATCAGTGACCTATGATTTGCCCTAGCTCAAGAAGATGAGATACTTGTGGTGAGATAATATACCTAGTGAACTTGTACTTGTAGGGGAAAAAAGAAAAAAGAAAACAATAGTGCACATGTTGGTTGTTGTTAAAAAAAGGAAGTTATCTGTCTAGTTCACAGGTAGGAATGAAAAAATATATAGAGGGCTAGAGGTATATTGTTCAGTGGCAGAGCATCTATGTGAAGCCCTGGGTTCAATCTCCAGTTTCAAAAAAGAAACAAAGTTTTTAATCAGTCCCTAAAATAAGGATAAATCTAAGAGAAAGAATGACCAATCAAAGCACAGCCTTGCGTCAGGGATCAAATCAGAGTATGATTTTATACCTGTGGTGGCCCTGCAGTATGTCTGAAAATTTGATATGGTTTCCTTCAAAAGATAGAACTAATAATTATGCCTATTAATTTGAATTTAATGAACTGAAGTGTGGCTTGTGACTTCTACCACCAGGTCATAGTAGGAATTGTGTTACTCTCTTGTTCTACTCTTGGATTGTTCACTGGAGAACTGGCTGCCATGTTATAAGGATGCTCAAGCATGTTGTGGAAACATGTGAGAAAGAACTGAGGCTACCTGTCACTAGTTTGGAAGAATGGAGGATACTAGCTGAGGTGAATGAGAAACTTGGGTACAGATCTTCGTATCCCTCTTTTCAACTTAGATCTTCAGATGATTTCAGCACATCTACATGCAACATAATGAGAGATCCTGAGCCAGAACCACTTAGCAAAGCCATATCTAATTCCATGGAAATTGTTTGAGATCATAGATGTTATAAAGTAATTTATTACATGGCAATAGATAACTAATACTCAGTGAACTCTGAATATTTTAAAGAATTTTTTAGTGATATCATATATCCTTTCAATTAAATGACATGACTACAAAAAAGCTTGTCATATCTATAATTTATGTTTCATTTGTCCCTGCTTAAAATAATGTTTTTAGTAAAATGCTAAAGGGTTTATAAGGATGAAAAAGTGCAACCAAATTTGAAAAACTATAAAGTGCTCTATATTTTCCTCATCAGAATATTTTTTTTATTGTTGATGTTTCTTCTTTTTTGATTTTTCTTCCCCAGTTATTTTCCTAATATTTCCTGAGCCTGCTACCTAAAATGGGCTGTGTCAGTCAGTGTTTTGTAAAGAAACAGAACCAATAGGAGATATATATTGGGGTGGGGAGTGGAGAGTCAGCTTAAGGCATTGGCTTGTATAATTGGGGGTACTGTCACATAAGGAATCTGTAAGACCAGCTGGAGACTCAAATAAGTGTTGAAGTCGCCATCTTGAGTCTAGGATTTGTTGGGAAGATGTCCTTGGTGGAAATGCAGGCAGGATTTCTATATTACAATCTTAAAGCAAAATTCTTTCTTGAAGAAACTTGCTTTTGCTCATAAGGCCTTCAACTGATTGGATGAGGCTCACATTGTTGAGGGTGATTTCCATAAAGTCAACTTAACTACGAGTACCAATCAGATCTACCAAATACCTACACAGCAACATTTAGATTTGTTAGTGTTTAACCCAATAACCAGGCACCATAGCCTTACTAAGCTGATGTATAAAATTGCTCATCCTACAAGGGGAAGGGAATTGCCTGCTGCAGAAGTGTGTGGGGGACACACAGGCCCAGAGATCTAGTTGTATAGTATTGATGGTTGTGGTAACCTTGTTCTTTGTGCTTTTCAGTACATTTGGTGCTTTCTGGTAGGGGTAGGAACATATCAACCAATAAGAATGGCTTTTGTTGTGATTTACACACACACACACACACACACCTGGAAGAAAAGTAGAACATGTTGTTGTTCATAATTCAAGCTACAGGTGACTTGTTAGAGCTCAGAATGAGGACAGGGCTAGCAAATATTTTCTGCTGCTGGTGAGTTGTTACCAACAAAAGTGTCAGAAACATGTTTAATTTGTTGGGAGTGCTTAATTTAGTGATAGTTGTTGACAAGCTTTTGCAGAGCTTTTCTAGGGATTTAAGACTATACCTGAGTCTCAGTAAGCTGCTCCTTTGAGAATTGAATAGTTTCTGCAATTTCACAGATGGCAATACTTCTGAACACCATTAAGAGGATATTATTCTGTAATGCTCGTTAAGTTCTGTCTTCTTTAGCAGGTTAAATATGATATCTACTGGATTTTATATTTCTGTCATTCTAAAGAGTGTCTTAAATTTTAAGAGTTTACTAATTTAAGTATTTTGATAGGGCAGGTTTATGACCATTGGTCTGAATTTTAATTTTGTTTTTTAAACAAAAATGCTCAGTTGAACTTTATAATTAACTTCCATCTGTAACTTCTAAAATCTCTCTATGGGTTTGATTTACTGTAAAAGTAATATTATTAATTTTATAAGACTGCTTCTCAGGTGTGTTTTCCTTGCTTTTGGATTTTCACAATGAAAAATGAAGGAGGACTCCTTAAACCAAGTTTTATTGGGATAAGATCAATTTTATGAAGCCTGACGACTTCTTATTCTGAATTTTACTTGAGCAATGTTCCAGCTTAACTGAATGGCTCATAATATTGAGTGACTCTCTCGTCAGCTCCTTTATTGATTAATGACACAGATAAGAAAGATGTATCTTGTAGCAGGGGGATTAGATTCAAGGAAACTGGAAGTCCCTCATCTCAAGACAGCTGAAAGTCTGTATTTAAGGATGACATGATCCCTGAAAGAGAAGAAAAGTCAGGGTTTAGTTAAGCAATGTGGAAAGGAGAGGAGAGGGAAAGAGCAAGCCCATGCAGTGATAACACTTTTGAAAATAACTTGTGGGAAAGGGAGGGGCAGTCAGCAAAACATTATATGAAACCTTGGTTGGTAAGTGGCTTTGCTGACATAGTGGAAAGATGAGCACTGTTACTGATTGTCTTGTTGTTTAGCTGTCAGAGAAAATTGTGCAGCTTCCTGCATCTGCCCTCATATGCTACTTCACCTGCTCCTTCTTACTGAGATGGATAAACCTTGTAGTTCAGGACTGTCAAGGGCACTGTAATTAGTACTAAATCATTCTCGCTCTGACAAGTTCTGGCAACAGGAGCTTCTGGCAGATGTGTAAGTGCATTTTCAGTTTTTCTGAATATCTGAGCAGTATAGTAGATCTCTTAGCATGCTGGGTAGCTTAATCTGATAGTGAATTCGGCATAAGTCAGCTTTTAAAGTAGGAGATACACTAGAAATCAAGATGGTCTATTCTTTTACTAATCATGATCAACTTTGGTTAATTTTGGAAGTATGTACATTTAATAAAACAACTGGCAAACTCCTGTTTCTTTATGAGACTCCAAAAAGAGTTTGTATATAAAAATTTGTATACTTCAGATTCAGTCAGTGCCTGCTTTTCTCTTGTCACTGGATTGAATTAGCTTGTACTGGAATGGCAGATAAATGGTAGTAATAAGAATCAATCATAAAGGATAGTAGCTAGAAAATAGGAAAAGGTACCTGGGGAATTAAAACATTAAAGATTAAAAAATGCCAGTCTGACATGAAAGACAGCTTTAATGCATTGGTTAAGAGTTTTAGCTTTGGGACCAGGCTATGTGGATTCAGATACTCTCTCTTCTATTATTTAAAGCATTCCAGATCATCATTTTCCTTTTCTGCATCCTAGGGATAGGCAGATGGATTGAATGGGATATTAGGTAAAAAGCTGCTTGACACATTTCTGTTGGTGCACATTAGTTGTCTTCCTGATGGTGGTGAAGAGATGATTTCTGTTCTCTATGCCCAAATAAGTCAAAAGAAGTTTAGGAAGGTGAAAAACATGGATTGTTGGTGACTGTTTGTCCAAAAATGAGATGTAAAAGATTAAAATAAAGCAGGGAGATATGAATGAAAGTAGTGGAAATTGTATCTCTATGAAAATTGAAAATGTTGAAAAATAATTAGAATAACTAATTGATAGCTTTTTCATGCTATTTCAGTATGGTTTTGGATTCACCAAACTATTGTCCTGAAACCTTTGAATTAATGATATAAGTTTACATTTATGTTTTATCCTGTTTGACAAAAGGTCACAGGCACAAGAAAAATGAGATTAACTGGCCCCTTTGTTACCAAATGTCAGAACTACAAATAATCCTTTTGTACGGGTGCCCCAACCTTGCTGTAGGATTTGGCCAGGGAATCTGTGGGGGTTTACTTTCCCAGTTTTGTTCTCTCTGATCTGCTCCTGACCCTAGCCTTTGGCCTCTATAGGCTGTTGCAGTAGAAGGTGACCGCTGTCTTGTATAGTGAAACTTTTCCTTTGCCACTTAAAAGAACAACCACACCACCCTGGAGCTGCCATCCTGACTGTGACTTCTTTCTGTGTTGGGGTTAATGTAAGATAGTCACCCAGCATCCAGTAGAAGTTTTCATTCTCTTTCTCTCTAACCAAAAGAACCTGTGTCAATCTTTTGCTTATCATGTGATTCCTCTTGAAAGTGGAGTCTTTAACAAAAAAGGGAGTAAGTTTTTAGTTAATCAAGATTTAACTGCTTTGGAGAAAAGCTGACAGCTGTTAAACAAATGTAGTCTGACATCCCCTGCTATGTGCTCCTCTTTAGTTTCTGGTTCATTATGTTGCATGTTAGTATTGTTTATATCAAAGCAGCCTTGTGCTTAACAGTGAGAAGTGCACCATCTTTCTCAATGTGTTAAAGCAGGTTTGGATTTTGGGCAGATTAAATAGAGATGGGCTCTTCTGAATGGCAGAAGACTGGAATTGGAATTGTAGAACTGAGTTGTAGTTCTGGGTTTGTCAGTGAGTTCCTCAACTAGAAAGTGTGGGAGATTAAGCTAAATATGTCTCTGGTTCTTCTTCTTTTAAAAAAATCTATCCATCCTTGGTTCTATGATTCAAAACACATTTTAAGTGATGGAGGGCATAAGTGCTACCAAATGTCTTTTAAAGCATCTTCAGAGGTTTTAGAACTGTTTAGTGACTCTCTCGTCAGTGCTCTGAAACACATAGGAGTACCAGGTATTGATGACCTCTTAATCCCACACAGGCCTTCTTCCTTACCAGGAAGTAGTGATGATGGTGTTGTTGGCTGGTCAAAGAAGAGAAATGTGGAGCTGTTGCCTCCCTTACTTCTTAGTGTTGGCTCAGGGTCCCTTCTGTGGTTTGGGAGTCTCTTCATAATCTGGTTCCTGCCTTCTCCTGTTTAATCACACTGACCTTTTTGGTTGTTGGAATGCAGATTCCAGACTCCTGACACAGGGTCTTTTTTAGGCTTGCTATTCTCTTTGCCAATAGTGCTTGTTTTTGGTACCAGGGAATGAACCCGGGTGTGCTTAACTACCGAGCCACATCCCCAGCCCCTTTTTCATATTTTTATTTAGAAACAGGGTCTTGCTGAGTTGCTTAGGGCCTCCCTAGGTTGCTGAGGCTGGCTTTGAACTTGCAATCCTTCTGCTTTAGCCTTTAGAGCTTCTGGGCGCTACTGCGTCTGGCTCAAGAATGTTCTTTGCTGTTCCACTTCCTTTGTGGAATGCTCTCGGCTGGCTCACCTTTGTGTTCACTTGCCAGGTCTTCCCGCAAGCATCACTTAAGTAGGATCACTCCCCTGGACTGCCTGGTCATCTGTCCTTGGTATACATGCTCATGGTACTATGTACCTTTCCCTTGAGCACTTGCCACAGTTATAGTATTGCATTTATTTGTGTGGTTATTTGATTAATCACTTCCTTCCCGGACACTAAGCTCTGTGAGAATATAGATCATGTGCATTTTTTTTTTTTTGCTATCTTTTATATTTCTAGTGCCAAACTCAGTGACAGAAACACAATAGATACTAAGTATATATTTATTGAACGAATGATTGGACCAAAGTTACTAGGACCTTTTGTCTTGGAATAAATAATGTTAATAACAAGAAGAACCACAGTAACAGCAGCTATTTCATATGTACTTTCTGTGTGCCAACCACTGTTCTCCTGCTCTTATTTCATTCTGCACCATCATTATTTTCATCATTGTCACTGTCAGTAGTTTTCAAGTAATTAACATGTATCAAATATGTGCAAAGTACTTCATTTATTGAATGTGTTATTTCATTTAATTTTAATAGTGGATGTGTGGGCCCAGTGTCTTTTGGGTTCTTCTCACAGTCATATGCCAATAGGAACTTCAAAACAGTGTTAGAGTCAAACAAAAAGGAACTTTATTGAGTTTCATAAATCAGTGACTTCCCAAGTTTGCTGAGGACAAAGGGTTCTTGGCTTTTATGGGGCATTAGGCTACTCAGGGGAGGGAGACTCCTGAGGGAAGGAATAAGGGGCAAGCTGTAGGAGAGAGTTTATCCTATGTTCTCATGTTTTCCAGAACTTAGGGCCCAAGTTCTTGGGGCAGAGATTAATCAAGTGGGCTAGACATCTGTGTTCATTGTTTGGAAAGGTGTTGCTTTTTATTCTGTAGTTCATGCTCTTTAGTTTCAGCTAGAGCAGAGGTTGTGGTTCTACCTTAACAATATATTAGGTTAAGCAAATGAATGCCACCACTGCAAGAGGGTTGGGAAGCCGAAATTACAAGAATACCAGAAATAGGTTCTTGAGGCTCATCCATCCCTTCAGGTACTGTAGCCATCATAATTTATCAGCTAAGAAATTGAGGTTCAGGGAAGTTTAATCATAACCCAGATATGGACTCTATATCAGGGTCTTGCTGAGTTGCAACTCTGCTTTCCAATTGGAAATTTTACTCCTATCTGTGTAACACAATGTAACATTGCTTGTGTTCACTACTGTCATCCAAGTGTAGTGAATGCCTTGTCACTTATTTTGGCCATCAGAAATCTAATCTTGTATGTGAAAATCTTCTCTTTGTCCTACAAGGGTAAACCTACTTGCTATTACATAAGCAGAAAATGTCAGATACTTGCTTTCCCCGATTTTCTTGTAGTTAGGATATAGGCAAATGATGCATTTGTCCCAGTTTCTGAACCAGAAGCTATGACACAAAGAAGAAGGTACCAGGGAGAATCCATTCTGCTGAGATTCAGTCAGGAGCTATAGCTACACCTTTCTGGAAACAGGACCCACGTTCCAGTGTGGTCTGTATTGGTGGTGCAGACTATGCAGTCTATACCCAGAAACAAGAGTTCCCCCAAGTGCAGAATAGGAAGTAACAATATGACCAGTGTTGTTGTGAGATTAGATGAGTGAACCTAAGACTTTTAGAATAGTCTCTGGCTTATTTATTATAATAGTATTTTCTATTGCTATACTTTAGCCCTCTGTATATTCTATAAGTACATATTTTTTAACAAATATATTCTGATTGATTTTATCAGTTGGCATGTATCACAGCTCAGAACCCTAATATATAGGAGCACACACTTACTGAATGAGAATGATGTGTAGGATATGGTATAATCATGGGTTTGGAACTGGTGGTAAACCTCAGTGGTACAGAGCTTGTCCAGCATGGGTAAAACCCTGGGTTTGATTATCCCAGGATTGCAAAATGAACAGGTGACAAACAAATATTTTGATGAGTTTCTTTTGAGGAGAATCATTTCCTCATGTGTGTCCAAAGTTAAGGCACATGGTATTTTTTTTTTAAATCATTAACTCTTTGCTGTCTACTTACTTTTTTTTTTAAATATTTATTTTTTAGTTGTAGTTGAACACAATATATTTTATTTATTTTTATGTGGTGCTGAGGATCAAACCCAGGGCCTCACATGTGCTAGGCGCGTGCTCTACCGCTGAGCTACAACCCCAGCCCTGTCTACTTTCTTTTGCATTGACTTATGTCTTTCAAGACCTCAGACTTTTGACTGCAGGCCTATTGCAGTATTTGTTCATGAATCCTGAAGCAGAGATGAAATAAATAGTCTTGAGGAGAGCATTTCCTCTGAGGATGTGCTGGCTGGTGTGAGGCAGTGATTTCATGATCATCACCATTTCTATTATGCCAACACACATTTCTTGCTGGTAATTGGTATTCTCTATCAAGAGTCCATTTAACTCACTTCTCATCCCAAAGTGAAGGGCTATCCAGAGCCCGAGTTCCCTCTGAAACTATCTTGCTGAGGAGCATAGTGCCTCCTGGCACATTAGCTTTCAGTCTGTGAAAGCAGATACTTTCAAATGGGAAAATGTCATGCAAGGTGAACTATTGGTATTTTCACAGCAGGCAAATTCTTACCATCCTCAGTGAAAAAACACTGCTGAATCACATTTATGATTTTGTCACCATTACAATGAGAACAGATAGTGACATTTAAGCCTAGGAAAAATCCAACCCCCGATACTGACTGTTAATATGGAAAACTTGAAGAAGCTGGTAGAACGCTGTGACCTTATGATGTGAATTCTCTAATCAGAGTGTACAGATCAGTCAAATATTTGACTTATTGATTTTTGGAGAACCAAACTGTTTTGTATGCAGGGTATGAAAATAGTAGGAGTTTTTGCCCTTGATTCAGAATAAGCAGTGAGAGTCAGGGTCTTATGTAGTAGATTTGAATTTATGTTAAGTAGCATACACTTTTAATATTTTAATATATATTAACAGAAGGAATAATTAGTTTTTTCATGTACTTATAGCTGTTTTTCAAAAACAATACAGTTTATATTTATGTATTAATTTATGTTTTGAAGAAGTATTAACTTATTAATAACCTAGTGTCCTATTCCAAATTTTAAAAAGACCCCAGCTGCACAGGGTTATGAATGTCCCCTGCCCACATTTGGACATACTTCTTTTCTGCACTCTCATCTCTCTAAACTTTGCTCTTTTAAAATTACCCATCTATAGCTTTTTCTCTCCATTTCTGGTACTTTGGAGGCTAAAGATACAGTAGATTGAATTACCCTGACCTGTTAAAAGAGCCTTTCCAAGTGTTCAATAAATTCTGCTTTGTAAAACAATAAAATAGGAAGATTTGTATTTGAGCAGTTGTGGTGTTTTATCAGAACTATTTCAGTTTTTCCCCTGATCTCTTCAATCATATCCTCCCAGTGTTTGAAAACACTGATTTCCTCACTCTGGATAACCTTTTTGTCCTTGTTGCCTTTTGTCCTCAGGACCTGCTTTTCTTCTTCACACTGTGTTCTGTAGCTGGATCTTCATTTAAATTCCATCACCTATTAGTTGGATTTTAGTGTGCTAGTTGCTTTAAATAAAATATAGAGGCATATATATATATATATATATATATATATATATATATATATATGTATGTTTTGGCAAAGGGTAATTTTCAGGCAATCTCTGACCAAGCTTAAACTGGGAACATTGCTGCTTTAGTAGAATAATGTGTAGAGACGGAGTAGGAACTGCTATATTCAGAATGACTTTGAGAAACCTCAGATCCCAGAATCTGCTTTAATCTTTAAATGCTATTTAGATTTATACTGAAAAGATAATTATTAAATAATTATGTGTAGCCTTTTGCTAGCAGATATTAACTCCAATTTGGTATGATTAGTATACATTGCCTTTTAAAAATTGGTATATTATAATTATACACAATAGTGGATTTATTATGCCATATTCATATATGTGTGTAACATAATTTGATCAATTTCATTCCCTAGTATCTTCCCTTTGCTTTCCCTTCTTCCTTTCCCATCTGCTTTCTCTACTGTACTGATCTATTCTTGCTCTGTTGATCTATTCTATTATTTTTGTTATTTTAATTAGTGCATTATAATTGTGTGTGTGTTAGATTTATTGTGGCGTATTCATACATGCACATACCATAATTTGATAGATTTTATTTCCCAGTACTTCCCAGTGCCCTCCCCTCCTTCTTCTCTCTCGATCCCTTTCCTCTACTCTATTGGTCTTCTGTTTTTATGAGATCTCCCATTTTAAATTATGATTAATTATTCCTTTATTTTTTCCTTTTCTCTCTTGCTTCTGCACACAGACAGGGTCTCACCAAGTTGCTTAGGGCCTCGCTAAGTTGCTGCTGGCTTTGAACTTGTGGTCCTCCTGCCCCAGCCTCAAGTGCTACTGGGATTATAAGTGTGTGCCATCTTGCTTGGATACATTGCATTTTGAAAGCTTGCTAGATTTCAGTTACATGTGGCTTCAGTGATAGTCTGTTATCTTGTGTTTTCATTTTTATGGTTTAAATAGTGCTTGGGTTTTAGATTTCCACGAAGACCACACTGTCTTCTTAGTGTTTGGCACTTCAGTTCCTCCTCTTTGCTAACTATCCTCTCTTCATGTAAACTTCAAAGATTAAATAAGAGGAAGTCAGAATGAATCCCAGCAATATATAGTAAGGCACAACTACAAAGATGAATAGAGCTACCTACTTAATCCTATAGGATCAGATCTAATTTATCTCTGCTCAACTTTTGAAAAAAGTATTGGTGGGAAATAATGATGATAGCAATGGGTGAGTTGGCCCCATGTGACCCAGATAGACAGTTAGATATTAGGGACATTATTATTTTTTTTTCTATTCAGATTCCAGTTTTTCCATTTTCTAGTCCCTAGGAATTTTATTTCTTGCATCTTTGACTTTAGGCTTGTGGAATGGAGAGCAGGGCAGAGCATTAAACAAATAGTGGAGAGAGGTAGCTCAGCAGAGATAAGAGCACTAGAGTCCAGGGAAGGGGACAAGTAGGGTAAGGTGAAAAAAAGGGAGGCAGTTAGTGGAGAAGGTATGGAGAAAAAGAAGAGGAGGTTGGGAGAAGGAGACTCTAAAAAAAAGTGGTGAAAACAGAATGGAGGTAGAATGGTTTCAAAGTAGAGCAGAAAAACTAGTACTGAAAGAGTGGTTGAGGAAAGTAGGAGGTTCAGAGTAGGGGAAAGCGAGAACAGTAAGGTTAGAAAGGTGGCAGAAGAGGAGGAAGGGGATTGACACATCTAGTGTCCTGCTAAGGTTTAGCAGTAGTCACCAGGGATAATTGCTCCTCAGTTCATGGTGAAAGTGAAATCCCAGCATTGTAGGGCAGGTCAAGTCGTTGTTTATACTGCTTTCACAGTTCCTGGAAATGAAGAGATAAACATTGAATGATTTGCATCCTTTTACTTTTGCAAAGAGTTAGAGTTAAGCCAGATTAGGTGAATCATCAGGTGACCTTATTTTCCTTTGGGAAAAAAAAAGTATATTCTTTGGTAAGACAATTTTTTTTGTTGTTGTTGTTTAACAATAATGGCTCATTACATACATGAAAAGTTGAATTTTACCCATTTTATGCAAGATATGAGAGAAAGGAAAACTTAAGCTAAAACTTTAAAAAATTAGAAGATTTTATAAAGCCGCTTTTGGTAGCATACATTGTAGAGTGCTTTTTTGAGATATGCTTGTTTTCTGTCATTATTGATCAGGTAACAGTTTAAAATTGGAAACAGGTACTTTAAGTTTTTTTAAACAAGAGACAGCTGCAATCTAGATGACTTTGATGGGGGTAGAGGGAGAGAGACTTTAAGGATATGCTTGGAGCAGAACAGCAGGTGTGAATTTGACTAAGATGGCAGACAGAGCCCCCTAAAGAGATCCTTTGTGTGGAGAGCAGAATTCTTCTAACTAGGGCTGGCCCTTTCTGCCAAAGAAGGTCTGATGTGGAGAGATTGCCCTCTGTTCCAATCAGTTATCTTTTGCTGAGTTCTAGCAGGGTACCCATCAATGCTTGCATATGGTAAGAATGGTGTCTTTCAAATCCTTCTTGATCTGATTTTTATGTTAGGGCAGTTTTGCCACCTAATCGTCATTCTGTTCAGGGAATGGAGGAATTTAATCAGTGTGGAATCTTGGAATGTTCAAATCTCAAAGTAACTAATTAAACATAATAGGCAAATGCGAAAGTGTGTCCTTAGTCTTCTATTAGATTGAATATAAAAAGGGACAGCTGAAGAATAATTATTTTGCTTAAAATAAAAGCATACTTTTAAAAATTTGCTTTGGAAAACAGAAAGCAATTCTATTCTAAGTATTTGTAATTATCTGCATTCCTTTCTAACCTCTTTGGGATCGAATTGGTTTTCTCCAGGAAAGGCAATTATATGCGGGAGGCCACTTTTTGTTGAATTACTGTGTGTTGCATGCAGTGCATCCTACAAACCTGAAATCAGAGATGTACTGCTATGATTTATAATACCCATTAATTACAGCTTTGTATTAAAGGCTTTTAGTTTTCTGCTTCAGTAAACCTAAATTCTCCTTTTGAAGAAGAATTGCTTACATTAGGTCTTATGCTAACTAGTGAATCCTGTCTTTTAGAATCTCATCGAAGACACTTGATGCAGCCAAAACTTCTCAGTTGGCTTTAAATGTGCTTTGCTGACACTGTTTAACATTGCATTGTGATGAGATAACTGGAAGAGATTCTGGTCTTGTGATGGGAATACAACCCGGACATGGTTCACAGTGTTAATCAAAAAGTATTTGTCCACTGATGTTTATCATCTTTAGAGCGCCATGCTAGGCTTGTACTGTACCTGATATCAAATCTTTCCAACTAGCTCAGCTTGTAGGCTGTTCTTTAGTTTCACCTGGGATGCTTTAAAACAATCCTCTGTTTCAAACCCTGAATAATTTAATACTACTCATGGATTTTATTTTGGGGGGAGAAGTGGGTATTGGGATTTGAACCCAGGGGTGCTTTACTACTGAGTTACCCCATCCTTTTTATTTTTTATTTTGAATCAGGATCTTGCTAAATTGCCTAGAACCTTGCTAAGTTCCTGAAGCTGGCCTCCAACTTGAGATTCTCTTGCCCCAGCCTCTAGAGTCCCTGGGGTTCCAGGCATGTGCTACCACACCTGGCTTGGATTTTAAAAAAGGCACCTGTTGAATCTACTGTACAGCCAAAATGGAAAACACAAGTCTCTTCAATCCTTTTTGGTGGCTTTTCACTTGAGAATCTAGATTTATTCTTCTCTCTGTTTTTAGCTTCATATTTTTTCCAGAAGTAAATAATGTGACCAAGCAAAACAAGTGAACAAAACCATGTTGCATTATTTTCTCTTGGTCTTCTGGGATAGTCTCATTCTATATTTGAGGACAAATAATTTCTTGGCAACTCTCTTAAATTTTGTAAGCTCACCTCACCCCCATTGGAAATATGTCTAGACTAAAAGTTTCTTAGTAAATTTTATAACTTTGTCAAAGACCTGCTTGTCAGTGGGATTTTGCCATTTCTCTCTTCTGTGAATATTTAAAATCATGTTTTGAAAAGTTTTAAAATTACAGTAATGGTATTTTTTTCAATGCATATTTCTTGCATTACTCATTGAACTTCATTTTGTTTAGATTTCATATGCCTGAGGAATTTATAAGTATTAACCATCCATTTTATGAGGAAGGAGGCATGTTAATATAGGTTAATCTTATAAAGAATTAGGTTGTCTTTTTGAAATGGGTTTAGCGTTTGCTCTCTGCTTCTGGTACTATGTTGTTACCTTTCACATGAATATATCTGAAAACAATAATCTTCTTGTGGCAGGTGTTCCTAAATGAAGATGTAAAAAGTTATGAAGGAGGAATAATAATACTGTTGAGGTTGAAGCGTGTTTCCTCCAAAATTCAGATGTTGCCAATGTGATAATATTAAGAGGTGGGGCCGTTAGAGTTGATTAGGCAATGAGGGCTCCTCCCTTGCTAGTGGGATTAGGTGCCTTTATAAAGGGGCTTGATGCAGCCTGGAGTTAGTCTTCTCTGTTCTTTCATTGTATGAGGGTGCTGGTTCCCTCTACTCCGCAAGTTTCAGACCTCTACGAAACACAACGTGCTGACACTTTGATCCTGGACTTTCTGGCCTTCAGAACTGTGAGAAATATGTTTCTGTTCTCTATAAATTACCCAGTTTCAGGTCTTTTGTTGTAGAGGCACAAAATTGAGACAGTGACTAACAATAGCATAACAGCTATAGTTTTTTGAAAGCTTACTTGGTGCTATCAGTTATAAGGGTGCTTCACATGCTTTGATCAGTTGAAGCCTCACATTAACCTTATGAGGTGTGTGTACTATTATATTCCTGTTTTTTAGATAATGGAGGCTAGCTAGTGTGTGGAAGAGCCCAGATTTGCCAGCCACCAGAACTGAGCCTTTGACCTGTGCCACTTTTTTTTTTTTTTCCTTACCTCTCAATACTTTATTGCTGAAACACTCAAGCATAGAACTCCTGCTAGCATGCCCTTCCCTTCCAGAGGAACTCATTAACTTGTTTTGCCTCAGCCTCTGTTTTCTTTCCACTTAACCTTGAGAATCCGGTAATCAGGTGCTCTGGGAAGCATTTATTCACAGGTAGTGAACTAGGCACTGGGGAATGCAACCATGCTTTGGAACTTGGCAGAGTGAAGGGAGAATCAGAGGGCTTGTGGAGAGTATTTAATGTTTCTTTCACAGATGTAAATAGTTTGGTGACCAAATTTACCCCGCTCCTTTCCCCCCTTCTCCTACTCTCTCATTTTTTTTGTTTGCTACCAGCTTTGAGATGTAATTCAGATCTCATACTTTTCATCCATTTAATGTGTACAAGTCAATGATTTTTTAATATTCAGAGTTGTGCAATTATCACCTCAAGTCAATTATAGGATATTTTCATCACTCTCAATAGAAACCCTTCATCTTGGAGGTTTTACCCATTACCCCCAGGCTTAGGCAAACTCTAACCTATTTTCTTACTATATATTGTGTATTCTGGTCTTCTTTCATGCAGCATCATATTTTCAAGATTTTGCCATGTTGTAGCATCTATCAGTATTCCACTTTTATTAATTATTCCATTACATTCTCTTCTATGTGTATACTAGAATGTTTGCTGTATTCTGTCTCTAACCTCTCACTTCTCTAATTCTCAGACTTGTTTTGACTACCACAGCCAAGAGAATGTAAAGAATTTTTCCGGGGCTGGGGTTGTGGCTCAGTGGTAGAGCGCTCCCTTAGCATGCATGAGGCACTGGGTTCGATCCTCAGCACCACATAAATAAAACAAAGATATTGTGTCCACCTAAAACTTAAAAAAAAAAGTTATATATTTGTGTGTGTGTGTGTGTGTATAAACTTTTCCAAAGTTGAATGGCTAGGTAGGGGTAAAATAAAACCATTTATTCTTTTGCACATTTATCGCATTTACAAGCAAATTCCGGTTCAGGGGAAGGAGGGAATTATTTCTGTTCTTGATTTGTGGCTACCTGTTTTCGGGACTCTAGGTCAGTGGGGTGGGTGGGTGTGTGTGTGTGTGTGTGTGTGTGCATTATCTTACTTGTCATTGGTTTGGGCCTTTCAGATTTGTGCTATATTCAACGAGTTCTTTCCTAACTCCACTCCCTTGAATTTAAATATTAAAACATGTTTTTGAATTTTTCAGTTTAAAAATAATAAATATTAAAAAATTATTGAAGGTCATAGGTCATAATGGATTTAAAAACTTAATGCCACTACCGGGTTATATAGAAATGTTTAGAAATGGTAAATGCATTCAGTTGCCAAAATTGCACAGTGATTATATTCTATTTAATTCAGCTGGAATTTAAGTTAAAGGTAGACTTAATGGATGGCAGACCTTGTAGCTTCTGTGTACCCTGATAAAGTGTTGCATAAAATACCTTTCGAGTGAACTACAAATCCACCAAAGAAAGTCTCTTTAGGATATTTGAGATACCATCCATCTGCTTCAGTTAGATATTAGGTGGCATGCCATACTTTGCTATTATTGTTATGTGAAATTATTCATATTGTAACCAACTTTGTATTTGCAATATAGCCTGATTAGCTGTAAAATATTTGTTCAATTGTGTACTTATAGTATTCTGTGCTAAAAACTGGGCAATCTGATTCACTGGTTGAAAAAAAAAATATATATACACATATGTATTAATTTGATTATGTGATTTCAAACACTATAACAAACTGTAAGGAACTGGGAAAAGAATTTATTTACCAAATTGTGAATAATTGGATTTTAAGAATTTGTAAGCTAGGTGCCAAGGTGTGTGTCTGTAGTCTCAAGTTGGGAGGCTGAGGCAGGAGGATGGCTTGAGCTAAGCAGTTCAAGGCCAGCTTGGTCAGCATAGTTCTATTTCCCCCCACCCTGAAAAAAACATGAATTCCAAAGGTGTGTTTTGTTATTGAATTTTTTTTGAAGATGATAAGTTAGATATTGCTGACAAATAGTGCTGAATGATTATAGTTTAGGGCATATATATTCATTTAAAAGTAGTATAAATATTTTGAATTTAATAACAGATATAAAAATTCTCATTAAAACTTGAAATCCATAGAAAATAACATTCCTTTCACTAATCAAAGGAAACTAAAATGCCTTCTACTTGTTAAGCATTTGTTGTTCAAAACTTTAAATGAATGGTATTTATATCACACTCACAGTTCTTTCACAATTGGGTATCTCCAGGTTGTATACCATGACTAGTAGCAATAGTATGTTATTATTAAAAGACTGTGGGTCTTTCAGGGTAGGCTAACGGTCAGGAAGCGGTAGTGGGAGTGAGTGGTGATAGGGGTTGTGCAGTCTAATGAGGAAGGACATTATTTGTTTAAAGCTAGATAATGGCCTCTGTGGAACATTAAGCCAAAATAGAGTGTGTATGTAATAAGCAGTATTTTTAAAAAAGTATCATAAGCCTCAGTATTTCCATGGTTTCTATTACCTTTTCTGGTACTATCTTAGTAAAGAGAATCAGTTAAAGCTGTTTGCATCTTATTTAGCACATTATAACTTGCTTACAGTATATAATACTCCATGTGTCAGTGACTGTTCAGAATCATGCACCAAAATAAAAATATACACAACAGTAATAGCTAACATTGATTATTTACGATGTTAGGTAATCTGTGTATTTAACAGTAACAGTCTCATCAAGGGTTGGGCTTTCTCATTATACTAATAAAGAAAATGAGGCAAAAGACATTAAGTTTGTGCAAGTTTACTTAAATTTGACCAACCCTATTGTCTGTGTTCTTGATCATTGTTATACTCCCCTACCTTTTTAATTCTGTTGGAGGTCTGGGAACGTAGCTCAGTGGCAGAGCACTTGCCTAGCATGTATGAGGCTCTGGTTTCAATCCCCCAGCACCACCAAAACAAAGGATTCTTTTTTTGTGAATTATGAATTATTCATTAGTAACAAGTATAACTAAAGGTATATTGTCTCTTATATGTATATTTCTTGATACCTACAAAAACACATGAGAGATTAACATACACTATTAATTTCATTTAACTTTGACATTATAAAAATGCATGTTTTTCTTAGCTGGAAATTTACAAGTGAACTTGATTTTCTTACTATATATTGTGTGTGAGAATTTAAATCAATTCTGGAGTTGAATAATCTGCGTTTGAATTTTTGGCCTGCCAACCTATGTTCTCTTGGGCAAGCTCCTTAATAGCTCTGAGCCCAAATTTCCTCATCTGTTAAGTAGTTTCCAGTATTTCCATGGTTTTATTACTGGTTGTGGTACTGTCTTAGTAAAGAGAACTGATTAAACTGTATCCCAGGTTAAACATTTATTATAGTCTTTCCTATGATTTTTAGTCACTGGCCTAAAAATGGGAAGGAGTCATCATCTATTAATAATAGATCATTTAAACTGTTGATAATCCAGAGAATTTACTGATGTCTCCTTTATATAGTAACACATTTGAAATTGATTTGCCGTAATTAGTTGGTTAATGTGTTGTGAACTGCTAAAAAAAAAAAAAAAACAACAAAAAAACACACACACACACAATTTAAAATAATTCTTTCAAGAGTAGCAGGAATAAGGAAATTGCTTATAGACTGCTTTTATTCATAGCCTTTTTATGATTCATCTTGTTTCTCAGGTCTTGAGTAGAGTGAGAACTAATGATTTTTTTTTTTTTCCTATGTGAGTAGAGTATAATTTGCAGCTGTTCTTTGGAGTTTCTTTTAAAGATGTATTTTAAGTATAATCTAAAATATTCGTATTACTGTTTTATGGGGGTAGGGGAGCTTTTCTTCTGCCTTTCTCTTGCAGCTGGATATATTGTCCAATATACACATAGCTAAGGAACATTTTAGTGTACCACTATCCTAATTATGGGACTCATATGACTGAGGGAATGGTAGATAAAGAGCTGGCAGCATATTTAAAGGCATGTGTGTAGTGTCTGCCCATCCCCTTGCTTCAGTATGCTAATATGTACCACAGGGTCATTAGCTAGATGTTAGAAGACTAATATAGCCATATGTATGGAGATCCATGAAGCCTAAGTGATGTTAAAATAAGTAACTACAGTATCAGAATATGGTAGAGTACTCCATTAAAGAGTTAAGTACGTGTGGCATTCAGAGGAAGAAGAGATAAGATCTCGATAAAAAAGGCAGAGAGCTTAGTTATGGTGGAGGAAGCAATTTGGAATGTACTTGAGGGGCATATGGAATTTCTCGAGATGGAATGGGGTAGAAAGATTTCGTTAAGCAGATGCTTCAGGTTGAGAGAACTGTGTAGGCATCACAGATGGTGAGTTGGAGTCATAAATGAATGACATGTATTTGGGGATGTGAGAAAGAGGGTAAAGTGTAGGGGACAGTGAGAGAACCTTGAAGTATCAGTACATTTGTATTTCGGGCATGGAAAAACTGACTTTTTAAATTATTTTTTAAATCTTTTTATTTTAAAAATGTTGTGAAATAATTTGTATATACACAAGAAGTTGAAAAAGAAACGTATAGAGGAGTCTTGTGTATTCTTTACTTCACCCCCTGGAAACATCTTGTATAATTATAGAACAGGATTGAAACTGGGAAATTAACATTGGTGCAATCCACAGAGCTATTCACATTTCATCAGTTTTACATGTGTGTGTATGAATTTTGAAATATTATCATATGTATTGATTTGTGTAAAATTATCACAAAGTTTTCCCTTATTTTAATCCACTACCCACCCCCAAGCCGTGAAGCCACTCTTTTCCATTTCTGAGTTTGGTATTTTGAAAAAGCTATACAAATGGAAT
Source organism: Marmota flaviventris (assembly GCF_047511675.1). Taxonomy (NCBI): domain Eukaryota; kingdom Metazoa; phylum Chordata; class Mammalia; order Rodentia; family Sciuridae; genus Marmota; species Marmota flaviventris. The sequence continues at coordinate 97,069,590 of NC_092503.1, read as the reverse complement.
TGCACAATATTCTGAAGTAATCATAGATTCATAAGAATTTGCAAAAATAGTACAGAGGTCCCTTCCATAAATTCTTCACTTATTCACTTAGTCTGCCCCAGTGATTTCGTCTTATAGAACTGATATAAAAAAGTAGAAAGTTGACATGGGTGCAGATACATTTATATGTGTATACATACAGTGCATATACATTTAGTTTTGTGCTGTCTTATCACATATGCAGACTTGTGTAACCATCACTGCAGAACTGTTGAATCACCACAGATTTCCCTTATTCAACCCTTTGTAGTAATCTCTCCCCCCGCCCCCGCCAATCTCTAATTCCTAAACCATGGCAACAACTGATCTGTTTTCCATATAATTTTATCATTCTGAGAATGTTATCTATTTGGACTCATACAGTATGTGACCTTTCAAGATTGGCTTTTTTGTTGTTGTTTGTTGTTCAGCATAATTCCCTCGAGTTCCATCTAAGTTGTTGTGTATGTCAATAGTTTGCTCCTTTTTAGCACTAAGTAGTATTCGTTTGTTTAATCGTTCACCTGACATTTGACTTGTCTTCAGTTTTTGGCTGTTATGAATAAAGTTGCTATCAACATTTGTGTACATGTTTGTGTTAGTATAGGTTTGTTTTTTTTTTAAAATTTGTGATAAATGCTCAAGACTACAATTGCTGGGCCATATTGAATGCATAGTCAGTGTAAGGAACTGCCAAACTACTTTGTACAGTGGCTGTTCCATTTATATTCTTCCAAGTAATGTATGACTGATCATTCTTAACAGCATTCAGTGTCACCACCATTTTGATTTTTGCCATTCTGTTAGGTATGTAGTGATATGTGATTTTTAATTTGCTTTTTCCCAATGACTAATGATGTTTAACATATTTTTGCCATCAGACTTTTGGGGGCCGGGGTGGGTACCGGGGCACTTGAACAAAGAGTCACATCCCCAGCCCTTTTTTTGTATTTTATTTAGAGACAGGGTCTCACTGAGTTACTTAGTGCCTCACTTTCGCTGAGGCTGCCTTTGAACTCATGATCTTCCTGTCTCAGCCTCCCCAGCCCCTGGGATTACAGGCATGTGCCACCGCGCATGGCACCATCATTTTTCTTTTGAATTAGAAATAGTTTCAGAAAGGATTTCAACACCCCCTACCCCACCCCCAGCTTGGTGAGATTGGAGACAAATTAATTTGGAAGTCAGTGAATGAATATGAGTGGGAACCTTAGAAAACTTCTTGAATGGTCAAGGTAAGAATAGAAAGAACAGGGCCGGGGTTGTAGCTCAGTAGTAGAGTGCTTGCACATGTGAGAGACTGGGTTTGTTCCTCAGTACCACAAACAAAATAATAAATGAATAAATAAAGGTATTGCGTACATCTACAACTAAGAGAAACAGTGGATGTCTGCATGGATGTGGATGAGAAGGATAGTGGAAAGAAAAAAAAGATGAAAAGTTGGCTATTAATACAGGATATTGACAAAAATAAGTGATTCAGGATTTCTTTGCAATCAAGGGAAAAATGATAAGTTTGGTTTGTATTATCATTTTGAGTACAGAGATTATTTTGATAAAGGGGTCCATAAAAAGTTATGAATCTGAATCTATAGCTTCGAGAGGTTGAATTTATCTGAAAATCAAATAAGAAGAGATAATTTGATTTTGCTTGGATATGGGCAACAGTAAGCCAAGGAAATGTATCCTGTGGATTTAGAAGAAAACCTAGGAAGATTTTTTTTTTTTTTTTTGAGGTAGGCCAAGGACCAGTACAGAAGACCTCTTTAATCCTCTTATAAAAGTAGATTGTTTCTTATAAGATGTTTTGGATGATTCCAGATTATTTTGAGAACTCTAGCTTTGATTATAGCCTTAGGATATGAGCATAACACAGTATTTCATTAAAATGTTTAAACAGCAATAGCAGTAAAAAGAAATGCCAGCAGCATAAACACTGTCTAGTAGTCCTGTCACTGGTCTTGTTCTAAAAAGGACACGCACGTCTATCTTGCCAGAAAAATATTGTATTTTAAAAGATGGTATGGTGAACATGAAAATACAAGTCACATAATGAGATATACTTTTAAAAATAAAAGTCTCCCACAAACCAAAATCTATGTCTTGGAGAACTTGGAAGCAGGTGTCTTTAGTGATGCAGAGCAGATGAAAGCATCACTATGCAAAGTGTTGTTGATATTGGCTATTAATTCATTGCAGATAATGAAGTTGAGAGAAGGAAAAGACATGCAGCAGGAAAAGAATGGGAGTAGGGAAGGAAGACATCATTTGTTGTATAGCAAGTAGTGTTTTCAGTTAGGAGAATGCGTGGTTGTCACTGTTGATGTAGTGTCATTCATCACTAAAACCTGGTATTTCATACTACTTTTGATAAAGGTATTTTTGTTGTATTTATTATTTTAGAAACCCAAGGTTACATAACATGTAATGAAATGTGAGCCAGTATTAGTCTAAACTCAGCAGAGATAGAAGATATTTTGTTATGATGTAAAAGTAGTTAAATAAAATAACCCGAGTTTGATCCTAAAATGATTACAGCATTAAGTTATTCTGATGTCACTCATTAAAATAGCACTAGGCTTTGTATCATTTTTATTCATTGATTTGATAATACCATGTGTGATTTCAAATACTTGGTCTTATGATTTTGGTTGCAGTTGATAGTAAAAATTTATTTACAATTATTTTGACTTGGATTGGGCTTCATAGATTTAAAACCTTTAGTACATGGAAAATTAAAACCATGTTTTTCACTTGGGTAATTGCGATGATATTTTTAAAAAGAGTCTAAGCCTAATGCATGAGTATTTATTTATACAGATTTTCAAAAAGTAAAGAGGTTGGGATTGTTTTAGGGATTATGTGTTAGTCAGCTTTTCGCTACTGTGACTGAAATGCCTGACAAGAACAACTTGAAGAAGCTTTATTTTGGCTTATGGTTTCAGAGGAATTCAGTCTATGGCTGGCTGGCCCCAGCGTACAAATGGTGGAAGGGTGTGGCAATGGGGACAGCTGCTCGGCACATGGCAGTCAGTCAGTGGGGGAGGAGAGAAAGGAAAGGTCCAGGGATAGATACAGTCCCCATGGCCATGCTCCATCCCCAGCCTACTTCCTCCATACATGCCCCACCTGCTTACAATACCACCAAATAGTCCATTTAAATTATTAACCCATCAACTGAATTATTGCACTGATGATGGCATAGTCCTCGGGATCTAATTATTGCTAACACACGAGCTTTTGGGTGCATTCCAGAGCCAAATCATAGCAGATTACGTTGTATTAGTCATTACAGTTACTTTCTTTTGTCTCCCAGAGTAGATTAAGAAGGCACAGACTTAAATTTCAACTGAAACTAGTTTGCTTGGAAGAAGAAAATGCACATGAGGGTTTTTTTTTTTTATTTCTTTTTTTGCATTCAGAATTTAAAAATCCCAATTCCAAACCCAGATCCAAAGGCATACTCTGGTTCCTATTTAATTTCATTAAATTTTTTCACTTTTCTAGCCATACCATTTTGTTCTTGTTCAGGGGCTTTGTATTTGTTTTTTCCCTATGGATCATTCCTTTCCCCAATTTTCTATGGTCTCCTAAATACTGGTACTTGATGCCCTTTGTATTTGCTTTTTCATCTTGCGGTGCCCCCTGCACCCCCATATTTGCACGATTTGTGCTTTTATTTAATTCAGATATCTCTCCTTTGATGCTATCTTCTCAGAGAATTTTTTTCCTAAGATAGCCTTTCCCTTACCAATTTGTATTCATTGTAGCACTTAATTGTGTCTAACCTTAAGTTCTGTATTTGTTTCCACCATTAGACAGCAGAGACTGCTTTATTCATATCATTGTTCCAAATGTAAAGGATAGAGATATCAGGGTTAGGTACTCAAATAGGAACTGATGACTACTTAATTAAATTGTAGACAGGTTATTGTAGACCTTGTACCTTGGAGGTATTTGGATAATGGGTTCACTCTGTAAGGTGATTAGGAGAGAGCTAAATATTCATGTTCTATGAACATATGTCATAATACAGAGAAAACATGTTTTATGTTCTTGTAGCCAAGTACTTAGTCTAGAACATCTTGACCAAAAAATGAGTCAATGGGTAGAGTACCTGGCTTTATTCTGTGAGGTTCTACTGTTGCCCTGCTTACTGTAACATCTTTAGATTCTGTGAGTTTTTCAGCCTGGATCCCTTTTAGTGATTACTGTTTTCCCTCATGGGTGGTTAATTTTGGTTTCTGTTCCTTGTCCCTGTTAAGAGTTCTGTTTAATACCGATGGGCAGAGATGGGTCCTGTGAATTAATTCAGAATTTGATGGTTGCTATGCATTCTCTTATTTGAGAATTCAATAAATGTACTCTTAGAGTTAATTGTCTCACTGGTAAACATACTAATTCTATGTGAAGTCCAGTCAGCTGATTTGAAATAGTACAAATGATAGTAAGGTAGTGATAATTTTAATAGTGGTTAAAACTAGCAGCAGCCACCAACTTTTAGCATAGAGAATGTTGTTTTACATAATACAGATTTGCTGAATATATAGTTGAAGGCATATTATTTATTTATTATTATTTTTAGTTCTTATAGTTACCATGTAAATTAGGGACCAGAACCCACACGTTACAGATGAGGAAACTGAGGATCTAAGGAATTATTATTTCAAGGTCATACAGCTATTAAGGAATGGGATTTGAATCCAGGCATGTCTGACTTTGAGTTGAGGTTTATGTGGTGTGTTACTATGTTCTTTCCGCCTAATTGCAGACTTTAAGTCTTATATACATTAAAAAATTAATGTCTCATGACTATCATCAGTGCATGGAAAATTTTGATTTGTTTTGGAAGTGGTTGGAAAAGTAGAATCACACTAGAATGAGGCTAATAATGATATAAGGTTTGCCAGTGGTGCAGCTTTTCCTGTCTTCCTCCTACACCCTCATCATCTGCACTATAATGTGCACCAGGGGGAAATGTAAACTTGATACAGTAGGGTTTTAAAGCTATGCCTTTCTAAAACACAGAAGTAATTAGTTCAAAATTAAAATATCATTTAAACACTCAACTTCACTGATAAATTTGCATTTCTGAGAATGTTTTTGCACTTGTACAGCACATAAGACTTGTTACTTCCTTTGGGGGAGGAGTACCCAAATGTGGAGGACAGCTAGGAGCATGGCAGTTCTTAATGTCAGGAGCAGCTTTCCCTGGATGTTAGCCCACTACATAGTTTCCCCTTGAAAGGAAATGTTGCAGGTTCAAGAAATATAGACATATTCTTATGTGGCTGAGCCAGGAGAGACAAACTGCACTTAATTGCTCTCTCCAATAGTACTTAACTTGTATCTGTAACATCTAGTAGTTAGGAGTTGTGTAGCAGAGTTTACTCCATTTTAAGAGTTCTTCCCCACCTCCACCCTCTTAGTTGTTCTAGGGATTGAACCTAGGGCCTTGCATATGCCTGGCAAGTGCTCTGCCACTGAACCCCTAGCTCTTTAAAGAGAGATTATTATTATTATTTTTTTAAAGAGAATTTTTTAATATTTATTTTTCAGTTTTCGGTGGACGCAACATCTTTATTATTTTTATGTGGTGCTGAGGATCGAACCCAGTGCCCCGCGCATGCCAGGCGAGCACGCTACCGCTTGAGCCACATCCCCAGCCCAAGAGATATTCTTAATTATTGGTATTGGTCTAACAATTGGATTAGAGAATTGTTTGCATTTTCAAGTGGGTGTGTGGTGCTTTAAAAGTCTTACACTTAGTTTCATCAATTAAATCCTCTATTTTGCCAGTTTCCTAAACTGTAGTATAAGGAGTTATTTGGGATTCTATGAAGATGGAGAGTTTAATGTAGGCTCTTGGCTCCTTCTCCCAAAACTAACCATAGTGAAACTGCAGAAGTAAGAGGAAAGCATGGATCTAAAGGAATACCTAAAAGAACTATGAAAAATTGTAGAGTGACTTAGGTTGTTGTGAATAGATGTGCATGTATAGGTAGTTTAGCCTAGGGTACAAAGTGACCTGAAGTATCAGGAGAAGATAAATTGTTCTAAGCTGTTATTCTTTTAAGTTTTGTTTTTGACCTGACTTTCACCAGCTACCTTGAGGTAATAATTGCTTGCCCCACTGCTACAGAAATTGATGTCAGTAGGGTCATGTCAGGGCAACATGAAAGGTCTGTTGGGGTGAGGAGCTGATGAAAACGGGTATAACCAACCAGCTACCCCAGGGCACTCACTCTTCCTAGAGTTTGCAGATTATACTCTGCAGAGCATGGCTTCTCCCAGTGTCACTGCTTTATAACTGCCCTCCAAAGGAGTTGCCTGGTGGTAGTCAAGGAGGATTATTTGGTGCCTGTGACTCATCTCCATCCTCAAATTTACTTAGAGAAACAATACGGATCTGTGTTTTGGCCATTTTTCATGACTTAAAGATATTTTTCATATATAGTTTTCATACACATTCATAATAGTTGATATCTTTTGATGAATTTGACCTTACAAGTCAAAATTGTGGTAGGGAGAGTACAGCGACTATTGAAAACAAACAAAAGCACCCCCTTATTCATGGATCCCCTGTTCATGGTTTTAGTTATCCACTGTCGACCATTATTTGAAGTTATTGAATGAAAAATTCCAGAAATAATTTGAAAGTGTTAAATTTTGTACCATTCTGTTCTAAGTGGTATGATGAGATCTTGTACCATCTTATTCCCTCCCACTAAGATGTGAATCATCCCTTTATCCAGTACACTCATACTGTATAGACACTATCCATCCGTTATTCACTCAGTAGTGGTTTCAATTTTCAGGTTGATTGCTGGGGTTATCAGTTACTTGGATTCAAGTAATCCTTGTTTTACTTAATGATTCCAAAGTACAAGAGTAATGTGGACAATTTTATTATAATACATTGTTTAATTTTCTATTTTATTATATTTTAGTTTTTTATGGTTTCTAATTTGTAAATTAAATTTTATCATAGGCATGCATGTATAGGTAAAACAGATAATAATAAACCTGTGTATACCAATTTCAGGCATCCACTGGAAGTCTTGGAATATATCTCTTATGGATAAGAGGGGACTACTGTAATGTAGACCTTGTAAAGGAAAATTATTGGGAGAGAGGGATCAATAATTTAAACATAAGAAATGTACTTGTGATAAAGCAACAGTAATAATATTAAGGGACAGGAAATTATAAAAGAACAAAAGGAATAGTAGATATGACAAATATAGTAGTTGAAATAAAGAACTTCATAAATTAGATAAATAGAATGGGTATAGGTAAAAATGTATTATTGCACTTGAATATCATGTTGATGAACTTGGAAGGCAGAAAAGTAGAGGTAGAAAATATTGAAGAAAGCTAAGATGGAGGAGAGTTGTGCTGCATTTAAATAACAAACTTCCTGGAAGTGAGAGGAGAGATGAGAGAGAGAACTATTCAAAGAAATGATGTTAAATTGCTCAGAATTCAGAAAGAACAAAGACATCATAATGAAAGGCCTAATAGAATACCACACAGGGAAAATGAGAAAACCCACATCTTGGTAGATGATATGAAATTTAAGAATCTCAAAACCAAAGAAGTCTAAAAACATTTAGAATAAAAGAATAGATTATCCACAAAGGAACATGAGTTGACTAAATTATTTTTTAAGCCCTGAGGTTCTCAGTCATTCTGCATATTTGTAGTGAGGGAGATCATCTATATTACGTATAATTCAAAACTTATGAAATAAATTCATAAATTCATGTTCCATTTGATGAAGTATTTCTCAATGTATCCTGAGAGATATTTTCTTTATAACTTTTCTGATACAAAAAAGCTATAGGGCAACTGGTTATGACACATGGTTTTATAATTTCATATAAATATTTGGGAGAAGCTGCTGTTATTTTCATTGAAGTGGTACATCTCTCCTTTTTGGTCGGGGGGATGTGCTGGTTCAAAAAAATTTTTTTTTTAAAATCTCACTTTGGAGCATGTGTTTTTTTTTAAAAAATGTTTTTGTAGCCATAAATGTAAAGTAGATGATTTTCTGTTTCTAAGAATAATGCATGACACAAACCTTTTTTTCACCCTCAAATGGTGCTGGGGTTTGAACTCAGTTCTTTGTGCATGTTGTGCAAGTGTTCTCCCACTGAACCACACTCTACAAGTGATTTTTTTTTTTTTTTAAATTCACTCTTCTTCATGCTCCTACATTCTAATTCATAGTGTGTTATTGCAGCTTCCATACCAGAAAGAAGTCCTATTCATCATTCATCATTGGTTCAGAAATCCCCTGTCCAGTAGAAATAAAATGTAAGTCATATAATTTAAAAGTTTTTTAGTATTAACATTTAAAAAGTTGGTAAGAAGATGAAATTAATTTTTATCTATTTGATTTAATTCAGCATATGCAAAATGGTATCCTTTTAATATGTCAGTATACAAAATTATCTATTTCAAAATCTTTCCTCTATAGTAAGTCTGCAATTTGGTATATATTTTATAGCTTATATCAGTTTGGCAACATTTTAAGAACTTGGTGGCTACACGTGGTTAGTAAATACCGTATTGTCTGTACATTTCTAAAGCAAATGATTGTTCAGTCTTATGAGAGTTGTTGGGCACTTAGGAGCTGCCTTTAAGACCTTCATTTTATTAAGAATCTTGGAACTGTGTAGTTCTGTAGCTAGTAATACTTTCTTTTCATTAATCGTAGCTAATAACATAAAGGAGTTCTTAGGCTGCAAGATACTACTTAATTACTCTAGTTTTCAGGGTAGAAATTGTGGTAAAGCACAAATCTATGGAATGTTCTGAGTCTGATTTGATTTTTATGATTCTGTTTCTTAAGTCCAGATAATTCTGCCTGGATATCTATCAGGCAGTTCATACTTAACCTGGGCATCTAATCTTTTCTTCCAGAATTGTGCTTGTTCATATTGGTGAACAGGGTCTTCATTTTCCCTTTGCACAGGTACCAACAAAATTATCTCTTTGACTTCCCGTTAAAATGTTGGGGAAAAGTCGGTTTGCTGTTGAAAATGTCAGTTTCCTTAAGTCCTTTGCTTTCCATATGTTTACTACGATATGCTTTTAATTAAAACCATCTATTGAGCTTTTAAGTAATAATGTCATTAAAAAAACCCTTAGTATTGATTATATATGGTTTTTGGTAGTTGGCTTTAAAATTTTGTCCAAGGGATAATTCACACGACAACATTGTTAAAGTATTTTGGGACACATTTTAGTTCATGCTGGCATTCATTTACATTTAAATAAATGGGGCACTAATAGAACAGGAAAAGTCAAGCTTTACATTTAGTATACTGTGCTTTTGTCCAGGGGATCTTGTGACCCATTCATTCAAAAATATTGTATTAGAGAAAGCAAAATTTAATGAATAAGATTCAAGTTGTTCCCTTTTCACAATTTTATAACTGTTGATTTTTTAGTTGACTCCCTCCCCCAAAAGTCATGGCTTCAAAATATACAATTTGAAGCTTTCTGTATGTGGTGAGATCTTTTGGAGCTAATATTGCCTATGGGTTTTTGTTCCCTCTTTTCCTAATATATCTAATAAAACATGAAGATGTCAAATATAAAGGATGGCTATTGCACAGATTTGTCCTTTGCTTATCTGGTTATCCATCAAACACTATCAACCCGATTGTGCCAGAAAGTGTGAAATAATGTCATTGGAAAGCAATCAGTCAAATATATGTCAAGGTCTTTTAAAAGTCTCAACTAGCTGTTCTGATATCAAAGAATGTTTTACAAATATGCTAAAATGTTTACTTTTAGGAAGCATATTTCTAAACATGTTACCCTCACCCTTGATTTCATTATGTTAATGCTTTGGGTTGGTTGGAATAGGTGCAAATAATAGTAACAGTAATAGTATTTCTACAATCCACACCCATTATGCTGGCAGGAATATAGCAGTTAGGGTCCATTCCATCATTAAAATGGCAGCTCATTATTTTGTATAGTCAACAATAGGTGGTTTTATAATAGTGACAATGAGTTTTTAAAAGCCTAAGCAAATAGATAAGTGTTTTTTTTCCCACTTTTCAGACCAGTGAAATCTAGTTAGTAACTCTAACTTAAAAATTAATAGAAAAAGAGATAACCAAAAAGTTAATAAAGAATAAAAATATCACTTTTCCTAAGAAAATGGAATTTTGCATGCCATTTGATTTATAAAGCACCCCAGATTAGCTTTTTTTTTTTTTTTGTTGGTGTTAATACATTAAATTTAGTGGCCTGGGAATGTGTTTTTTTTAGAGATCATATATTATTTGGAACTTCTAGGAGTTTAGAAATGAGACATCAAGTGGTCCAGATTGCTACTTATGATATAGAATGAACATCCAAAATCTAAAATGCTTCAAAATCTAAAAAGCTCAAAATTTTTGGCATTCAGAAACTTTCAGATTTGGATTAGACATCCTCAATTGATAGTCTATACACTATCCCCAAATCCAAAAATCTCTGAAATCTGAAGTACTGGTGACTTTCAAGCATCTCAGATAAGGGGTATTTAATCTTTAATTCCTAATTTTGATTAAAAAAGGCAAAGAAGAAATAAAAGGATTTGGGGAACCCTGATGTGTTTGGAACATTCAAAATACATCTGTTTCTTTTTCCTTCTTATTCTTCAGTCATCTTAAATAACTTTTGTTTCTAAATTAGTGATTGGAATTAAAAAAAAAACCCTTAAAATGCATTTTATTTACTGTTACATCAGAATGCTGTATATGTGCTGTCTATATGGCATTATGGTCTTAACACAATAAAGACATTGTACTTTGATATTTTCATTTCAAAATGAGTGGTTATTTTTACTAGCTCGGGGGTGCTTTACTACTGATCTATATCCCCAGCTCTTTTAATTTTTTATTTTGAGGCAAGATCTCACTAAGTTGCTGAGGCTAGCCTCAAACTTGGAGTCCTCCTGCTTTTAGTTTCCTGAGTTGCTGGGAAGATAGGCATGTATGCCTAGCTTGATGTATTTTAAGTCAGAAAAATTAGAATTAATCACAAGGTTCTAATTTTAGTAAGCAAAAATGTGTGTGTGTGTGTGTGTGTTTGAAATATGGTCTAATATTTTAAGAAGCTCCTGTTTCAGAAGAACTTTTAAAAAGAAATTCTTTAGTTAGAACTAAATTATATAATAGCCTCCTTTATTTCTAAAGACAAATTGTAGAACTCCTTCATGAGTGATAAAATAGCTTAAATTTCAGTTAAACCAAATGAATCCAAAAACTGCAATATCTGATTATTTCAGGTTAGGGAAATAAACTGATAGGTGAGGCACATTGGGCTGTTTCACGCTTAAAGCATTTCTATACCTTCAAAGGCAAGGTCTCTATCAAGAAGGATGTCGTTGTGCTCTGGGATAGCAGGGAAAATTAAGTCACAGAGACAAGGAAAAGTAGCTGAAGTACCAAGCAAATGAGTACTTTGCAGCATCTGTTAACATAAACATTAGAAGTATGTTGTTAGCCATCTGGGGCTGCTATCCTTGAATTATACATTTGGAACAGTGGTTTGAGGGTTAGCTGTTGGGGAAATGGAAATCTCTGTGTATCCTTGTTGATTACTTGTTTTTAATCACCTAAGGCCCTCCAGTTCTTCAAGAGCATTTCCAAGGACTATGTAATGTTACACAACAGATCACTATCTCCCAGGCATTAATAAAAATCTCATCCACGTACTCTGTTCCATTCTCCATTATTCTACCTCTATTGCATATGTTTAATAAAAGTCCAAGTCAGGGGAAAGAGTTCCTGTTGAAAGATGAAAGCATGTATTTACGCATACATAGCTCTTCTATGTCTCTTCACTTTGGTAATTAAATAAAATGGTGATTCCTGTGACATTATTTAAATGTTATTTATTAAACAAACTAGAATTATAGTATAGAGTAGATTGTTTAAAGTTCCCAACATTGAAAGTAGTACACTATTTATTCATATTTAGAAAAGGGGTAAGATTGCCAGTGAATGGACAGCTTACAGGTCTGACATTTCTTATGGGAAAATAGACTCAGCAGGAGTTAAAGGAGTTGTGGGCTATACTTCTTACTGAAGATGAATGACATGCACTATGAAGGCCACTGTTCTGTTTGGGGGCTCTTAAACATTTACTAGAAGCCTGCAGATACTGTTGGCAACTTCCGTGCAGAGAGTGTAGAATTTATGTGCATATTTAGGAATTTTTATGAGGAACTCCCACATAATAAGATTTTGCTCAAGATTCATGCTTAAGGAACAGTTTGGTTCTGGAAAACTGAGATAAGGTGGTTGGTTATTTTTTTCCCCCTTAAGAAATTGATAAATGTATCTTTAAGTAGGGTATAGACATTTTGGGAGACAGAAATCATGAGTGAAAATATAATAATAATGAATAAGAAACCTTAGAATATCAGTTATTGCTTCATAAATTTATTAATTAAAAAATCTAGAAATTTAAATGTTTTTTAAAGTCTCTGTATATAATGATTTATGGCTGAACCAGATGTCAGGTTTACCTCTCTGTAATTGTGGCAAACACATGAAGGACACAGTGAAATGTACCAAGACCCAGAATTGTCTCAGCCAACTCCTAACATCTAATGTGCCATCAGAGACTTCTTTGTGGGACTTATAAGGAACAGAAAACGTAGTACTGTTTTCGAAAGTAATAAGATGTCCAAATATATAGGGCTAAATACACTGGAGAGTAAGCATATAAAGCCATAACAGTGGCACTGTTTTACTCAGTGGTAAAATAATTAAACATGATTTTTATTGTAAAACCAAGAACATATTCTAGAATCCAATACAAATTTTGTACACACATTTTTAAGATACTTCATGAAACTAAAGGCAGCAGATGCTTAGTGCATCAAAGTTCACCTGTTCATTCTCCTTGGATGTTCCAGATACCTTTGTTTGTTCAGTTTGAAATAATATCACTGATAGGGATTTTGTGAGGATCTGTGTCTATATAGAACTTGGAGCAGAGTTCCCTGCCTGTACTAAAATACTAGGAGCACTGACTGCCACTGCTCTTTCACAGGAGCAATCCTTGTGCCAACTTGAGAAACAACACAGGTTGAATTCCACTTGCCAGATCCATGTTTATGAGAAATCTAATTGTGAAATTACTGGCTATCGTTTAAGAATTCTTTTTTTTTAAACATTTATCTTTTAGTTGTAGTTGGACACAATACCATTATTTTACTTATTTTTATGTGGTGCTGAGGATTGAACCTAGGGCCTCACATGTGCTAGGCTAGCGCTCTATTGCTGAGCCACAACCCCAGCCCAGTTTAAGAATTCTTAACCCAAATTACCGGAGTATTCTAGAAGTAAAGTGATTTATGGGGGTTTTACTGAGGATTCAGTGATCCTTGTGCATCATCATTACATATCTCTTTAACACCTTTTTTTTCTTCCCCTTGCTCAAAATGTTGTTTTACATTTTTAAGCCATGTAAGTAAGGTACTTGGGTTGGGCTTTGAATAATAAGCTTCTTTTCACACCATGGGTTTCATGATGAAAAATTAGCATTGGGATATCTGCTTATACTATTCCCAGGTTTGCTGCCTTCAGTTCTTCATATCATCCAACCCCTTGAACTGGAAATATCTTGTTAACTCTGCACTGTTTAATATTCTTTGGAAATTAAACTGCTTGGCATGTTTAGAGCTCAAATGGAATATATGCGTTTTGCTTGACAAGATCGTCGGGTGCTTTTTAGAGCTTACATATTGAAAATCATGTTTGTGGCCAGCTGATAGAGAAATTTTCATGTACATAAGTGTTGTACTGATGAAACTACCTCTGTTGTGAAGATCAAATGAGATAATGTGCGCAAGAACCCTGTGAAAACCAAAAAGTTCTATGGGCATCTGAGCACTAGACTGTTACCATTAGTGATGAACAGCATCCCAGCCTGCCAAGGGAGAACATGAAACTGGAGAACAAATTTGGTTCCAAGAGCAAAGGGAAATGTAATGTGGAATTTCACAGTTTGGGGTTTGTAATTGGGATCTGTTGCTATTATAAGAAAATGTAGTTCAAAAAGACACAGGATTTTCTGTTGTTAAAATCAATGAAGTTAAAAGAGCAGCTGCTTGTAAAAGTTAATTTTATTTGACATCTGCCTTGGTCTCAGTAATAAAAGTGATAGTTCTGTTGAAAAACCTGTCCTCTTTAAAGCTATATTTTTCTGTTACTGTGAGGTCTGTTGTAAAAGTTGTTGCTTTCTAGTTTAAAAATCTTTCTCAACCTATAAATTATATTTCTTAGTGAATATGTGTGTGTATACACACACATACATACCACACATTTTTCATTTAGTAGAAAAGAGGTGACATTCTAGATTTTAAGTTTACTCTTAGGAAGTTATGAGATAACAGTAGGGCCATTTCAGATCCTGGATGAAATAAGAATGCCAAGATATTTTAAATATTTCCTATTTGTTTTTACTTTTTAATAAAGTAAATTTGACTTTTTTCATTTGGAGACATATAAATTTCACTGTCCTGATATCACTGATAGAGGATACTATTCTGCTTATTTGAATAGAACTCTGCTATATGTAGGAAAAAGTGCTTAATTTGTGCTGATTACCTGCCTTGGATTTCTTTTAAGACACAACTTTGATATCAGTGGATATTGTCATTCTGCTCGAGTTTTGTGAGGAGGCGGAAGTGAGTAGTAGAGGGTAAAAACACCAGAGAACAAAATTGAGCAATATTTTCCAAGAGAGCATTGTTTTCCTGTCATTTTTATGTGTTTTAATTTAGCCAGTGTTGGGTGAGCAGTTCAGAGGGAAGGGATTTATTATTTTCAAATGAAGCCACCCTCTTGTTGTTCATTTTCAACTGATTGAATCACCTTTGTTTTCAAAATGTTTATTGACAAAGAACTATTTGCCCTATATGCCCAGTATTTACTTCCTTGTTTATTCATGTTCCCTCCCTTTATGCCTATCATTTGGAAAGGAAAATGGTGGAAAAAAAATTTCTTCCTATAGTTCCTTATCAGCCCCTTAAAAAAAAAAATACTGTTGCAAAATAACAATTGGCTGATAGCAAAAAACTCCTTTAGGGTTTTAAGAGCCACAGTCAGCCTCACAGTGGGAGGCAGAGTGCTCTCCTTGGGAAATATTTTTTTTCACAAAGTCAGATGCATTTATTCCAGGTGTGCAACAAAAGAGTTAAGATATAGGAGGTTCTGGTTGTGTTTCCAAATAAAGCTATAATTACTTAAAATCAGTGTTAGAAAAGTTTTAAGTCTTATTTACAAAATTGCTTATTTCTCTTATCTTGCTCCAACTAAGGATAGTAAATACCTGCAGTTATCTCTAATTGCCTATTTTATATCTAGAGCAGACACTGGTAATCAGTCCTGTATTGTTTCCTGGATATAGGTGGAACTGATGGAGTTTAGGATATACTACCTCCAAATATGGCACTTTGGTGTTTGGGGGAAACAACAGAAGCAGAAAGGTTACTCTCACCATCTTGATCCTTCTCCCCTGAAGCAAACTGTACAATCTACACTATAGAATTGCCTTCCCCCAAGCCCCTAATTCCCAGAGGAAAGGCATCAGTACACAGAAAAATCTGAATGAACGGGCTCCGAGAGTCCCCCTCAGTTTATCACCAATTAGATCATGCCTCTTTGTCCTCAGTCACACTTCTGCACATCTGTCCATGAAAATACACAGGCTTCTCTGGTTCTTTGGGTTTTCATTTCTGAAGACTTCTGTGTCATGTAAACTTACATGACATAAATTTGTGTACTTTTCTCTTGTTAGTCTGTCTTTGGTTGTAAGCAACTCAGTCTGAACCTAGCAATGGGAAAAAAAGACATTACTTTTTCCCCTACAGAACAAACCCTCAACACAGTGCTCCAATAAGCTATTCCTAGGGAATGATGGTTGGACGTCCCTGCTCTGTTCCACACATACAACACAGGAGATTAGGTAGTTCTTGGCTTTCCCTGCTTCATGTTTGCTATCTTTAGCCCTGTATCCTCTCCTGGGATCTAGATCCATGTTATATTCAGTTACCTCTTAGATACTTTAAAAAAAGAATAAAGTAATCTCAAATTTGCCATGCCTAAAACTCATAATTACCCTTCTTTCCCAACCTCCTCCTCCATAGCCCCTATGTTGCCATTAATTCAACTATCTACCTACCTGGGTGTCCTCCAGATTTTTCTTTTAGTCAGAGTTCTATGGAGTATATCTCATTCATGTTCCTCACATTCATGCCTTCCTTTCTACCACTTCTGTCTCTGCCATAGACTTTTGAAATTGGATCCCCAGATTGTTGCATGTGTCACTGTTTCATCCTCCTTTCCTCTGTCCTAATTGATCTATTTGCCTCTATTTTAGCTTGTATTCTTCCTTGCCATTCTTCATACTGCTGGACAAACAATCTGTCCTTCCTCCCTTCCTCTCTCCAACTATTTCAAACACAAACATGCAAAATGTATAACATTTTTTTTTTACCTCCACAAATTAAGGAAAGTTAACATTGTCATATTTCCTTCAGAACTTCCTTCATTTGATGTAAGGAAAAGGAGAGAATATCACTAAGAATATTGAAGCATCAGTTATTTCCAGTCCTGTTTTCCCTAGATGCAACCAAAATTGTGTTCTACCCAGAATTTTTAAAAGGTGCTATTGAGAGCATAATTCTAAAAATTACTTTTTTATATGGATCAAATTTATTTTTAGCTATATTGAAGAGATCTAATTTAAGTGGAAAGTCAAAGAACAAAATATTTTCTTTGTTCATTTTACTCTTGAAAAGATATGAGAGCCAAGCATGCTTTATATCCAAATTTACCCATCCTTGAGGAGATTAATCTTCTAATTACAACTTGGATTTCAGTTTTCATTACTTTTTCCCCTACAGAACAAACCCTCAACACAGCGCTCCAATAAGCTATTCCTAAGGAAATAGCTTTGTCCTTTTGGGGTAGGGTTGTTTTGAGAGAAATATTTTAGATTCCCATTCAAGAAACTTACCTATCAAAAACTGCAACCCATGTATTTAGCAATAATACCTTTAAACATACACTTTAATCTTAGTCTTTGTCATTTAGATCACAATGCTGTCTCTTTACAATGGCCTAAATGAATTTTATTGAATAGTGTCACATTTACACTATCTGTCCCTCATTTTCTTTCTATGAATCTTTGAACTAGTTTGCTTTTGCATTTTTAAAAAAATGGATGTTCATTGTAAAAGACTTTGTATATTTAAAATTAATAATGTTGGGAAAATAGATCTGATTGCTATTTGTTTTATTTGTAGCTATCATATGATGATCAAAAACTTCAACATAGAAGTAAAGAGCTATGTTACTTTTTTGGTTGTGCCTCCATAGCCTACATCCATATGTATATGTACTCACGTAAACTCATTGAGTTTGTGTATGTGTTTATCCATTATTTAAGTTTTGAACTGTTAGTTTGGGGCTGCTTTTTTTTTTTTTTTGAATCGGGGAGCCACAGTTGCAACTGTGGACCATTTGCTCTCCTTCTAAAGGAAGAACTTTAGACTTTCCATTTAGCTGGAAATGAAAGGAGAAATGTGTATGTTCCTTCTAGTTGATAGCTCATGTCATTAATGAAGACATCAGAAATGTAAGACCAATAGGACCAGTGTCTAGGACAGACTTTTCTAAACTCATGCTTCTGTTGGAAATATCTGGGTGGGTAGGGGGCACCTCTTATTCACTCTACAGAACTTACGGATTGTCTACTGCTTACCAGACAGCAGTAGGGGGAAATGGTAGACGAGACAGAACAGGTTCCTGTGTGATGCAATTTATGTTCTTGTGGGGGGAGAGAGAGAGAAAGGAGAGAATAAGATAATTTCAAGTAGTGATAAATATGAGATACCTGAGTACTAGAATACTTATGGGAGGAGTGCTGCTTTACCCAAGGGTATTTAGGGAGGATTTTGAGTTGGTGATGTTTCCCAAATGATGTGAAGGAACCTTTTATGAAAATGGGTTATATTCAAGACTGAAAATCCACATGTGAAGTGAATCTTGAAAACCAACCCACTTTGAGAAATGAGGGAATAAAAGGATACAGGAACACTCTGGGGTCAAGGGTTCTTGACCAGCTAGCTCTCATGCAACTTGTGTAGCACTGTGAATGGTGGTGTCAAAGAGGAAAGTGCCTGTGCTGTGTGTCCTAGCATAGGCTTGGTGTGCCTGCTAGCAACTAGCTATCTGTGGCATGAGGAACCCTATTTCCTGTTAAATAAAATGGAAATGTTGGACCAGATACCTTCATTCTTTCTTACAAGACTTTTTTTTTTTTAAATTTTTATGGTTGGTTGTTCAAAAACATTACATAGTTCTTTTTTTTTTTTTTTTGAAAAAAATTTTTTTTTAAATTTTTTATTGTGGGTTGTTCAAAACATTACAAATTTCTTGACATATCATATTCCACACTTTGATTCAAGTGGGTTATGAACTCCCACCTTCACCCCATACACAGATTGCAGAATCACATCAGTTACACATCCATTGATTTACATATTGCCATACTAGTGTCTGTTGTGCTCCGCTGCCTTTCCCATCCTCCCCCCTCCCCACCTCTCCCCTCCCCTCCCCTCCTCTCTCTCTACCCCCTCCACTGTATAACCCTGAGGGTCTCCTTCCATTACCATGCAATTTCCCTTCTCTCTCCCTTTCCCTCCCACCTCTCATCCCTGTTAAATGTTAATCTTCTTCTCCTGCTCTTCATCCCTACTCTGATCTTAGTTACTCTCCTTATATCAAAGAAGACATTTGGCATTTGTTTTTTAGGGATTGGCTAGCTTCACTTAGCATAATCTGCTCTAATGCCATCCATTTCCCTGTAAATTCTATGATTTTGTCATTTTTTAATGCAGAGTAATACTCCATTGTGTATAAATGCCACATTTTTTTTATCCATTCGTCTATTGAAGGGCATCTAGGTTGGTTCCACAGTCTTGCTATTGTGAACTGTGCTGCTATGAACATCGATGTAGCAGTGTCCCTGTAGCATGCTCTTTTTAGGTCTTTAGGGAATAGACCAAGAAGGGGAATAGCTGGGTCAAATGGTGGCTCCATTCCCAGCTTTCCAAGAAATCTCCCTACTGCTTTCCAAATTGGCTGCACCAATCTGCAGTCCCACCAGCAATGTACAAGTGTACCCTTTTCCCCACATCCTCGCCAGCACTTGTTGTTGTTTGACTTCCTAATGGCTGCCAATCTTACTGGAGTGAGATGGTATCTTAGGGTGGTTTTGATTTGCATTTCTCTGACTGCTAGAGATGTTGAGCATTTTTTCATGTACTTGTTGATTGACTGTATGTCCTCCTCTGAGAAGTGTCTGTTCAGGTCCTTGGCCCATTTGTTGATTGGGTTGTTTGTTCTCTTATTGTCTAATTTTTTGAGTTCTTTGTATACTCTGGATATTAGGGCTCTATCTGAAGTGTGAGGAGTAAAGATTTGTTCCCAGGGTGTAGGCTCCCTATTTACCTCTCTTATTGTTTCTTTTGCTGAGAAAAAACTTTTTAGTTTGAGTAAGTCCCATTTGTTGATTCTAGTTATTAACTTTTGTGCTATGGGTGTCCTATTGAGGAATTTGGAGCCCGACCCCACCGACTGTAGATCGTAGCCAACTTTTTCTTCTATCAGACGGCATGTCTCTGATTTGATATCAAGCTTCTTGATCCATTTTGAATTAACTTTTGTGCATGGCGAGAGAAAGGGATTCAGTTTCATTTTGTTGCATATGGATTTCCAGTTTTCCCACCACCATTTGTTGAAGATGCTATCCTTCCTCCATTGCATGCTTTTAGCCCCTTTATCAAATATAAGATAGTTGTAATTTTGTGGATTGGTCTCTGTGTCCTTTATTCTGTACCATTGGTCCACCCACCTGTTTTGGTACCAGTACCATGCTGTTTTTGTTACTATTGCTCTGTAGTATAGTTTGAAGTCTGGTATCGCTATACCGCCTGATTCACACTTCCTGCTTAGCATTGTCTTTGCTATTCTGGGTCTTTTATTTTTCCATATGAATTTCATGATTGCTTTCTCTATTTCTACAAGAAATGCCGTTGGGATTTTGATTGGCATTGCATTAAACCTATAGAGAACTTTTGGTAATATCGCCATTTTGATGATGTTAGTTCTGCCTATCCATGAACAGGTTATATTTTTCCATCTTCTAAGATCTTCTATTTCTCTCTTTAGGGTTCTGTAGTTTTCATTGTATGTCTTTCACCTCTTTTGTTAGGTTGATTCCCAAGTATTTTATTTTTTTTTGAAGATATTGTGAATGGAGTGGTTGTCCTCATTTCCATTTCAGAGGATTTGTCGCTGATATACAGGAATGCCTTTGATTTATGCGTGTTGATTTTATATCCTGCCACTTTGCTGAATTCATTTATTAGCTCTAATAGTTTCTTTGTAGAGCCTTTTGGGTCTGCTAGGTATAGAATCATATCATCTGCAAATAGTGATAATTTAAGTTCTTCTTTTCCTATTTTTATGCCTTTAATTTCTTTCATCTGTCTAATTGCTCTGGCCAGTGTTTCGAGAACTGTGTTGAACAGAAGTGGAGAGAGAGGGCATCCCTGTCTTGTTCCAGATTTTAGAGGGAATGCCTTCAGTTTTTCTCCATTCAGAATGATGCTAGCCTGAGGCTTAGCATAGATTGCTTTTACAGTATTGAGGTATGTTCCTGTTATCCCTAGTTTTTCTAGAGTTTTGAACATAAAGGGATGCTGTACTTTGTCGAATGCTTTTTCCACATCTATCGAGATGATCATATGGTTCTTATTTTTAAGTTTAGTGATGTGGTGAATAACATTTATTGATTTCCGTATATTGAACCAGCCTTGCATCCCAGGGATGAATCCTACTTGATCATGGTGTACAATTTTTTTGATATGTTTTTGTATCCGATTCGCCAGAATTTTATTGAGGGTTTTTGCATCTAGGTTCATTAGAGATATTGGTCTGAAGTTTTCTTTCTTTGAAGTGTCTTTGTCTGGTTTAGGTATCGGGGTGATGTTGGTCTCATAGAATGAATTTGGAAGTTCTCCCTCTTTTTCTATTTCCTGAAGTAGCTTGAAAAGTATTGGTATTAGTTCTTCTTTAAAGGTTTTGTAAAATTCTGCTTTTATACCCATCCGGTCCTGGGCTTTTCTTAGTTGGTAGTCTTTTTATGGTTTCTTCTATTTCCTCAATTGATATTGGTCTGTTTAGATTTTCTATATCCTCCTGACTCAATCTGGGCAGATCATATGACTTAAGAAATTTATCTATGCCTTCACTATCTTCTAATTTATTGGAGTATAAGGATTCAAAATAGTTTTTGATTATCTTCTGTATTTCTGAAGTGTCTGTTGTGATATTGCCTTTTGCATCCCATATGCTAGTAATTTGAGTTCTCTCTCTTCTTCTCTTCGCTAGCATGGCTAAGGGTCTGTCGATTTTGTTTATTTTTTCAAAGAACCAACTTTTAGTTTTGTCAATTTTTTCAATTGTTTCTTTTGTTTCGATTTCATTAATTTCAGCTCTGATTTTAATTATTTCTTGCCTTCTACTTCTTTTGCTGTTGTTTTGCTCTTCTTTTTCAAGGATTTTGAGATGAAGTATGAGATCATTTATTTGTTGTTTTTTTCTTTTTTTAAGGAATGAACTCCAAGCAATGAATTTTCCTCTTAGAACTGCTTTCAATATGTCCCATAGATTCCGATATGTTGTGTCTGTGTTTTCATTTATCTCTAAGATTTTTTTAATTTCCTCCTTGATGTCTTCTATAACCCATTGATCATTCAGTAACCTATTGTTCATTCTCCAAGTGATGTATGCTTATTCCTTCCTTTTTTTATCGTTGATTTTCAGTTTCATTCCATTATGATCAGATAAGATGCATGGTATTATCTCTACTCCTTTATATTGTCTAAGAGTTGCCCTGTGACATAATATATGATCTATTTTTGAGAAGGATCCATGTGCTGCTGAGAAAAAAGTGTAACTGCTTGATGTTGGGTGGTATACTCTATATATGTCAATTAGGTCTAGGTTATTAATAGTGTTATTGAGTTCTATAGTTTCCTTATTCAACTTTTGTTTGGAAGATCTGTCCAGTGGCGAGAGAGGTGTGTTGAAGTCTCCCATGATTATGGTATGGTGGTCTATTAGACTCTTGAACTTGAGAAGAGTTTGTTTGACGAACATAGCTGCACCATTGTTTGGGGCATAAATATTTATGATTGTTATGTCTTGTTGGTGTATGGTTCCCTTAAGCAGTATGTAGTGTCCCTCTTTATCCCTTTTGATTAACTTTGGCTTGAAATCTATTTTATTTGATATGAGTATGGACACTCTTGCTTGTTTCCGAAGTCTATATGAGTGATATGATTTTTCCCAACCTTTCACCTTCAGCCTATGTATGTCTTTTCCTATCAAATGCGTCTCCTGTAGGCAGCATATTGTTGGGTCTTGTTTTGTGATCCATTCTACTAGCCTGTGTCTCTTAATTGGTGAGTTTAAGCCATTAACATTTAGGGTTATTATTGAGATATGGGTTGTTGTTCCAGCCATATTTGTTTATTTCTGTTACTAAACATGGTTTGTTTTCCTCTTTGATTATTTTCCCCCCCTTTACTGTCCTACCTCCCACTGTTGGTTTTCATTGTTATTTTCCATTTCCTCTTCCTGTAATGCTTTGGCGAGGATGTTTTGAAGAGATGGTTTTCTAGCTGCGAATTCTTTAAACTTTTGTTTATCGTGGAAGGTTTTAATTTCATCTTCCATCCTGAAGCTTAATTTCGCTGGATACACAATTCTTGGTTGGAACCCATTTTCTTTCAGTGTTTGAAATATGTTATTCCAGGATCTTCTAGCTTTCAGAGTCTGTGTTGAAAGATCAGCTGTTATCCTGATTGGCTTACCCCTAAATGTAATCTGCTTCCTTTCTCTTGTAGCTTTTAAAATTCTCTCCTTATTCTGTATGTTGGGCATCTTCATTATAATGTGTCTAGGTGTGGATCTCTTATGATTTTGCACATTCGGCATCCCGCAGGCTTCTAGGATTTGGAATTCTGTCTCATTCTTCAAGTCTGGGAAGTTTTCTCGTATTATTTCATTGAATAGACTGCTCATTCCTTTGGTTTGGAGTTCTATACCTTCCTGTATCCCAATGACTCTTAAGTTTGGTCTCTTAATGTTAGCCCATATTTCTTGGATGTTCTGCTCATGGTTTCTTAACAGTCTTGCTGAGCTGTCTATGTTCTTTTCCAGTTGAAATACTTTGTCTTCATTGTCTGATGTTCTATCTTCTAAGTGTTCTACTTTGCTGGTAGTATTCTCCATTGAGTTTTTAAGTTGGTTTATTGCTTCCTGCATTTCTAGGATTTCTGTTTGTTTGTTTTTTATAACCTCTATCTCCCTGTATAGTTGATCCTTTGCTTCCTGGATTTGTTTGCATAATTCATTGTCGAAGTGATCTTTCATTGTCTGATTTTGCTGTCTAATGTCTTCCTTGATACTCCAGATCATCTGAAGCATGTATATCCTGAATTCTTTATCTGACATTCCATCTGCTGCAGCTGTTACCTCTTCTAAAGTTGCGTTGACCTGCATTGCTTGTGGTCCTTTCTTTCCTTGTCTTTTCATACTGCTTGCATATCTTTCCTGCAGGCGTGGGCGGCGGCTCTGCTCTCTCCTTATTCCAATTGGGGTGTCGTGACTACCACGCCGGCAGGTCACTGGGCCTGTTCTGGGAGCTGGCGGCGGTTCTGTTCTGCCCCTACTCCAATTGGGGTGACAAGTGTACTGCGCCGGCAGGCCACCGGGCCTGATCCGCCGGTTGGTTGCAGGTTTGCCTACCCTGCAGGCGCGGGCGGCGGCTCTACTCTGCCCCTACTCCAAATGGGGTGACGTGTCTGTCGTACCGGCAGGCCACTGGGCCTGTCCCGCTGGTCGGTCGCAGATCTGCCCACCTTTCGGGCACGGGTGGTGGCTCTGCTCTGCCCCCACTCCAATTGGGGTGTCGTGGCTACCCCGCCTGCAGGTCGCTGGGCCTGTTCCTGGCACGGGCGGCGACTCTGCTCTGCCCCTACTCCAATTAGGGTGGTGTGTGTACCACGCTGGCAGGCTCCTGGGCCTGATCCGCTGGTCTGTCGCAGGTCTGCCTACCTTGCAGGCCCGGGCGGCGGATCTGCCCTGCCCCTCCTACCACGCCTGCGGATCCCTGGGCCTAATCTGCAGGTTGGTCACAGGTCTGCTCACCCTGCGTGCACGGGTGGCGGTTCCGCTCCGCCCCCACTCCAATTGGGTTCACGTGACCACCACACAGGCAGGGCCTGATCCGGGCGTGGGCGAAGGATCTGCTCTGCCCCTACTCCAGTTGGGGTGACGTGTGTACCACGCTGGCAGGCCACTGGGCCTGACCCGCCAGTCTGTCACAGGTCTGTTTACCTTGCAAGCGCGGGCGGTGGCTCTGCCCTGTCCCTCCTACCTCTCCCGTGTACCACTGGGTCGCGGGTCTGCCCACCTTGCGGGCGCGGGTGGCGGCTCCACTCCGCCCCCTCTCCAATTGGGGTCACACAGTCACCATGCTGGCAAGCCGCTGGGCCTGGTCCGGGCGCTGGCGGCGGCCCGGCTCCTCCCCTCTGGCTCGACGACAAATCGAGGAGCCTCGGGTGTCTGTGCCTCATCCCCCCTACCAGGAGACCAACTGTTTCTGTTGCCGCTGGTATTGATGAAGTTTTCTCCTCCGCCACTTTCTGATGACATCAGATCTCTGCCATGTTGGTATCCTATGCGAATGGCAGCATTTCGTTCCCCTTGCCAGGCAACCAAAGCAACGGGTGAGTCCTGACCGGCCCTCAGCAGGACCCGGACCGAGAAGCAGTTTCCGCGGGCTCCTAGCCCTGGGCCAGGGCAGTTCCGGGAGCCGGAACTCGGCCGCTCCGTGCTCGGTGTATGCTCCGATAAAAGTAGGCTCCACGAAGCAGCCCCCGCGGGCTCAGTTCCGGGAGCCGGAACTCGGCCGCTTAGTGCTTGGTGTATGCTCTGATAGGAGCAGGGTCCAAGAAGCAGCCTCCGCAGGCTCTGCAGCCCTGGGCCAGGGCGGTTCCGGGAGCCGGAACTCGGCCGCCCCGCGCTCGGTGTTCTCTCCGATAAGATCAGGTTCTAAGAAGCACCCAGGCACTGAAACCTAGCAATCTGTCTGCAAGCCGCAGGCGAATGGCAGCCTGAAATTACCTGTTCTATGGCTGAATGAGCTGCGGTCAGTCGAAAACAGGGATGGTGAGGTCAGCTTTCCAACATGGTGGCTGCTGGCCTCCTCTGTGGTCTGACCGGTGTGGAGAACCGAGATGGACCGCTTCCTTCCCCCGTCTCGAACCCGGAATTCAGCCGTGAGTACGGTGCTTGCACGGCTGGCAGAAACTGCAGCGCTGTATCCCTGCGTCGCTATCTCCTCGTTTCCCAGCGCGCGCTGCAGACTCTAGCCGCGGGGCGATTTGCTGAATAAGCAGTGTTACCCTCCGTGCGACAAACCTCTCGCGTTTGAGTCCCCGTAGCCGATCCTCGTGCGATGGAAATCCTTCCTCCAGGTTCCGGAGCACCCCACTATTGCTGGAAATTCCTAACAAGATAGCCTTTAGCCGTCCTGACTTGTCATACTCCCACACAGTGAAGCAGCACACGGGGGCAATGCACTCCCCTCGCCGCCATCTTCCCTCCTCCGTCACATAGTTCTTGATATGTCATATTTCACACTTTCTTACAAGACTTTTTAAAATAACTTTTTTTGATGAAATCTAAGAGAATGTATTTGTTTTTTAAAATTTTTTATTTGTTTTAATTAGTTACCCATGACAGTACAATGACCTTGACATATCATACATTTGAATCAGATGGGATATAATTTCTCATTTTTCTGAGTGTACAGGTTGCAGAATCACATTGGTCATGCAGTCACGTATATACACACAGCAATAAGGAAGGATAGTGGAATGAAATAGAGATTAAAATAACTTTTTTATTCTTTTTAGTTATATATAGTAGAATGTATTTAGTTTTCATTAAATGTGTCAACTATATTATGACAGGCCATTGTAACTCACCTCTAACCTTTCAGCAATAATGAGAAATAAGCTGTTATGTCAACTTTTATGATGGTTCCCTTGAAATAACCCCAACTCAAACAGAACTGGGATAGATCTTTCTCTTTGCTTCTTGGTGATTTATGAGTCAAGGACATTGTTGTATTTTCTATTTAAAAAGCAAAAATAAATATGGAAACCATATTTAACCTAGATATTTGTTTCTAGTTGTAGAGAAATGTAAAATCTCTAATGCTAAAAATCTTGTTATGATAGTGTATTGCTTTCTTGAAAGGCTGATAATTGTGATTTAGTTTAGTTTTGATTTAGATTTAATTTTGCTCAAAGCAGAAATCTGAAAAGCTTTAATGATGAAATGTAGAAAGATCCACTTTCATTTTCATCAATTAATGGAATTACATAGTTGCAGGTTCTTGGATTTGTCACATCTTTAATAAATACTTATTAGACTTGCTATGTCTCAAGAAGTGCTAGGGATTCAGTGCCCCTCATAGTGGAGTGATGTGTGAAGTAACTACACAAGCTTAGAAAGGAGTTTCAAAAGAAATGTTGAGACTATATAGTCTCTAAGTAAAATTTATTTAGACCCTAGTCTCTAAAGAAGTCACTTTTGCTTGAGGTTCAAAGTTGAAAATAAGTTGAAGTGGGAAGGGACTGAGGGGGGTGATGTGCCCAAATCATTTAGCACACCTGTTCCAGAAACTGGAGCTACGATAGATTCCTACCTGGCATTCTCCCGTGTCTTTTGTGGAGAGTGTAACCAGACATTCATTTTGTACTTGGTGTTTTGTATTGTGACCCAAAAAGAAAATATTAAGAAAACATTTGATAAAAGACCATTGTGATTAACTCTAGCCTGAGGGCCTAAGGGAATTATTAGATAATTTTAATTAGAGGAGAGGTTAACTTTCAATCTGAAAATTTCATTGTGACCTTGAATGAAGAATAAACTGGAAGAGGCAAGAATGGAGGCAGACATGGGAGTGACTGGAGATATTAACAGTTTAGGAAAAAAGGAAATGAAAGCTGAGATTAAGATGAAGGGATAGATTTGAGAAATGTTTCCTGTATGGAATGGACAGTTGACTAGAAAGTCTTGCAGTGTTGGTGAGATGTTTTGCTTGTTTGCTTTGTTTAGAAAAGACAGTTTAATTAGAAAGTATGCTATGTGGTTGACAGATATGACTGAAAAAGCCCTGTCTGCCTGCTCTATTTTCAGAGAATTGACTTTTGAAATATCTAGATAGGCCATTTAAATATTTTAGAGCATAGTTTTGGTCCTGAGACATGAAATATCTTGAACAATGAAAATGACATTTTGTAGAGGAGTTTGACATTAACAGATACAGGATGTATTAAAGTGTTTTGTTTATAGAACTCGATAACCTTGATAACATTTATATGTCATGAAATACTAGCTTACCATTTTTCATAGTAACTAAAAGTCTGTTGGTTTTGCGAAAATTGCAGTATGTTAATTGGCTTATATTATTGTCTTTTAAATTAATCAATATCTTTGTTGACATTTATTGATTCTTGTACACATTGAGAGATTTTCCATTATATGATTTAATAAAAATGATATGTGGCATTTTTGTCAAATTTTCAACAAATGTTTTTAAAGAGATAATTTCATTTTTGTTATATTATCACAAATTGGGCTTGAATTAAATGTCTGTTTTCCATTTTAAGAAAATTTTAATGTATGAAAAAATTGGAATGAAGATACTCTATTTAATACCAAAGGCTATCTTTCAGTTGTTACTTAAGATTCTCTTCTGTGAATTAGCAAATGATTTATTAGTAGATTACTCTGATCATTATTGAATCGGTTATTTTCTAATCTTTATTGTTTTATTAAGTTTGCTTCAAGCTGATTACTTTGAACGTCTTTATAAAGTCTTTGTGACAGTTTCTTAGGAGAGCAGATTAAAATAGAGATACATATAGATACATAGAAATATAACTAATATTTCAGTAAAAAAACAAATTAGAAGTTTATACTTCTTGATATACTGTCAGCTTAAGGCACAGTATTTAACAGAAAGGCTTTAGTTTTCACTATTTCCTAGATCAATTTGAGATCATATTTCAATATTTAATGCTTTCAGTTACTATTGTATACTTAAAATACAGTCTTGGTTTCTTAATGTAGTTGTCCAAATGAATTAATGCATATGGAGTGAGTACACAATACACACTTCTTTCATAGTGGTTTAGCTGTAAATAAACAGAATTCCCCTTCTCAATTTCATCGTTGCAGTATTCGGTGCCATAGGTTGGTTGTTATTCATTTTAACATTTAGGAATCTTTCCATTTTTATTTCACGGATAATATTTTCATGAGTAGATGCCTTTTCATGAACTCAAATATTCAAATAGGTGCTCCCTCTTTTTTTTTTTTTTTTTTTTAAGTTCTAAACTTGGCAACATGTCCTACATCCTTAGAGCCATGTTGTTATCTTTAATCTCATAATGTATCCGCTTTTTATATAATTCATTTTTTTTTTTTTTTTTTTAAAGAAACATTTCTTCACATTTTATGTTCTGCCTCCTTGGTCTGCTCTTCCTGACCCTGTTTTGCATTTAGTGCTCCTGTCTGTTTGGCCTTTGCCATTTTCGTTAACTTTGTCTTTTGCTTTCAGTTAACAGCCAGGTCCTTGCCTGCTGTGCAGTCAGATGAGAGACTTCAGCCTCTGCTCAACCACCTCAGGTAATAGAAGACACTGCTTTGTTATGCTTTGAAATGCAAGTGCACTAATGTGGGTGAAGTATGTTAAAGTGCTTAATAATGCTTTCAATTACTGAAACTTAATTTTTTTTTTCTTGTTTGACTCTGTTAATCAAATGGAAGTTCTTAATATCATGTACTTGTTACCCTTGACTTTAAGGTACTTTAGAAAGCTCTTTTAATAAAAATATGTAGAACTACTTGATAAGTTTAAGTGAAAATGTACAGAAAGATCTAAAAAGAATGGGCTATTTCTTTAACCCAGGCTAAGGCACATTTTTAATTGGGATAAATTAAATGAGTAGGGTTTGTTTTCTAAACACAAACATGATATAGCGTCATTATTTAAAAAATAAACTTAGAAAATGCAGGAAGAAGGAAAAATCATTATTAATCTGAAGTAATTTTTTCCTCTATGCTATTTTAAAACCCAGCATTAAAATTATACTTCTATAAAATTTATGATTTTTCCATTTCTTATGAACATGAGATTTTTTCCTTATTAAAATAATTGTAAAAATATCCTTTTTAGTGACTATGATATTTTCTTGTATGACTTTACTATAGCACATTTACATTTATCTCCCTTAGGGAGGCATGTGGGCCATTTCTTTTTCCTTTTTTTTGGTACTGGAGGTTGAACATGGGGGCACTTGACCACTGAGTCACATCCCTACCCCTATTTTGTATTTTATTTAAAGAAGGTTCTCACTGAGTTGCTTAGCACCTTGCTTTTTGCTGAGGTTGGCTTTGAATTCGAGCTCCTCCTGTCTTAGCCTCCTGAGCAACTGGGATTACAGACATGTGTGCTGCCATAAATAATACTGTATATGAACCTTTGTCTATATTTTAGATCATTTCCTTAGAATAGATTTTCAGAAATGGAATTACTTTGTCAGAGTATGAGCCATTTAAAAAATTTAAGGATATATGTATTTTTTTCATATTCCATTTTTATTCTCATATTGTACAAGTTTGCCCATTTTATTATGTCCTGAATAGGTCGGGGAAGTCAAATAGTTACTAATTTAGTAATTCATAGAGATGCTGTTTTGGTCAAATGCATTCAGTTATTATGAAAAGTGATTTTGACATTTTATTCATTCTTATTTTGTTGTGAGATTAAGGATCTGTCATTAACTCATGTATTGATAAGCATTTCCTGTTTTTATTTGATCCATTTTTTTTTTGTACCAGGGATTGAATTTGGGGGCACTTAACCCCTGAGCCACATCCCCAGCCCCTTTTTTGTATTTATTTAGAAACCGGGTCTTACTGAGTTGCTTAGCGCCTCGCTGAGTTGCTGAGGTTGGCTTTGAACTTGTGATCCTCCCGCCTCAGCCTCCTGAGCTGCTGGGATTATAGGCATGTGCCACCAGCTTTTTATTTGATCTTATGTGCTTTAGATATAATAGATAATAGCTTATATTTGCTATAAACTTAAAAAAATTTATTTTCTGTTATTTAGAGCACTTGTATTTACAAGTTTGATGTAGTCAAGTACCAATAATGTTTTTCTTTTCTAGTTCCTTTTCACTCTTTTTAAACTTAGACTGTCACTTTTCATTTGGAAGTGTTAATAGATTTTACTCTTATCTTTTTTTCTTTATTTTTCCTTCTTTCCTCTTTTATTCTTCTCTGGTAGCTTTTCTTTCACAGGCAGGTAGTTTTTAACCTTGTATATAATTGTTTTGTTGGGACAGAAGGGAAGGAGGGGATCAAGATTACTATTTCAGCAAGGACGGAATAGTATGCCTGTTATATGAAGTTCAGTTTTCTAGAGCTGTGTTAAACCCAGAAATCTTGTTTAAGTCTTTTGCCCAGCCCCCACTTCTACTCATCCAAATCTGTTGGTGATATTGTCTCCTCAATTTCTGTCTTAATACAGTAGCCTCTTGTCTGTTCTCCTTGATACCTGCTTTGCCATCAAATGTATTTCATATCATTACCATATGTGGTCATGTTATCCCTTGACTTAAAATTCTTCTCTGCCTTTCCAGCTTCATTCTGGATGAAACCTGAACTCCTTAGCCTGGTATATGAAACCGAATAGGGGGCTTAAACCTATCTCTCTTTTTGGACTATTCTTGCAGCACTTCTAGTCCCATTCAAATGGCATGACATTCCTCTATCGCAACATTCTTGTGTGAACTTCTGTCGCCTTGCAGATACTTTCTCTCTTGCTACTTCTATTGATACATATGAATTTATATACACATGATTTAAAAATACATTTAAAATGTGTTTCTCATGTAATATATATTTTAAAACATGTTTTATATACATATATTTATGTATATAAATGTATTTTCCCCTTACCCCAGTTGTATAACTTGACAGTTGTATAATTTTTGCTTGTCCTTTAAGACTCAGCTTAGGTGTTACCTCCTCTAAGTTTTATCTGTTTAGTTCTCTACCCCTTAGTCTGAATCAGATGCCTTTTGTAGGTGTTTTCATAATATTACATGATCACCTTTGTAGTATAGAATTTGATATTGTTACTGTTTGCTTATTGTCTGATTTCCTCATTACAGTATGAGCTACTTGGCTTTTAGCTTGTAAATTCTTTTGTATTTATATTCCCAATATCTAGGCACATGATATATTGTGTTGAATGAATGCAAGTTATATTAGTGATGTTTTGTTTTCTTCTTTTACATTTTATAAATGTTAAAAATTCTTACCTATAAAACTACTGCTTCAAAAGATATAAGCCTAGAGGGTTGAATCTCACCTCTAGTTAATGCTTGATTCTATGAGATAATGATGGATTCCTCTTCCTCTAACTCAGTATGGTGATTTTATACTAGAATTTAGATTAACTACTGACACATCTCTTTGAGTCCTTGAAACTTGCACAAACTGTACAATTGTTTAGGGCTTTTATTCTCTATGGAGTTCCCTCGTGACTGGTTGCTAGGCAACCAGGGCTAGATGCTACATGTAATATGCACCATCTGATGTTGCCTTTTTTTATTGTTATTAAACCAAATGGTTTCCCATTTTATCACCATGTCAGAGACATCTGTATGTAGGGTGGCAGCTGATGTGCATAGTTTGACACTTCCTGTTCTACAAAGCAACCTTGTGATATGCCTTTCAAGCACACTGAATTGTCTTTTTGGCTCTCCAAATGCAATGTTTTTCTTCTCTCCCTCTTTTTTTTTTTTCTTTTTTTTTCAAGAGAGGAAAGGATACTATTTGGTTTCAGAGAGTCTAATGATAATCTTGTTAGGAAAAAATAATTATTATTGATTTGCATGAGCTATATAATTTAAATGTTACCTAGAGGGGATGGACATTAGAAGGTTGAGACTGGGATCATTATTAGGCGTAATTTTCTTTAGTGCCTCTAATGATCAAAGAGGAATGATGAATAGCATTTTAATTAAATTTGTCAATAAAACTAATTTGGGAGCTGATACAAATATCTGTAAACATTGAAGGAGCAATATAGAAAAATTCTCAAATTATTTTACAGGACTTAGACACTCAAAGAGAATTAGTGTGATACTTTGCCAATCTGATAATTTGGGATATTGCTTAACAATATGTTATTGAGGCTTTTACAGTGATATGTCCATTTTTTTTTTAAAGTAAAACCTAGTTCTCTAGTTAAATCTTTCTGTGCATAAATTTTTACTTCAATATCTTATGGAAATATGATCTTATATTGATTTAATAGTAATGTCCACCCATTCATTCGTGGGTGCCCATTATGTGCTTGTAATAAAAATAAAGATACAATCTGTTATCAAGGACTTAAGAAATGGGACCATGACTTTTGTTTGTACTTTTTAAAATATGGTAGTGGCTTATGTTGGATGCTTAGATTGGGCTAAACTTTAATCTTACTTGGGGAATGTTGTCATGAACTAAGAAGAATAAAGGAAGACAAGGGGATTACGGAATGAATATGGTTGTTGCTAAGATAAGTTCAGTAGTTTCAGACATTTTAAGCTTGAAATGCCTGTGGAACATATATGGGGAATGTGTACTAAGTAGCTGAATATAAACCCACAGTTTGAGTGAGGTTGATACCTGAGAGACTTTTGCTAGTCACCATTGTATAGGTGGTTCTTAAAATCAGGACTGGTTGAGATCACTAAGGTAGAGAGTTTACACACACACACACACACACACACACACACACACACGAATGGCCAGGAATAGAACTCCCTGAATATCAGTGTTAAAGTGACTTGTGATGGACAGCAGTGGAGATGGGGAGATACGAACCATTAAATAGACTGGGAAGGAATCTTTTTGTTTTCTAATTAATTAATTAATTAATTAATTTTTAATCTTACATACAATACTCTTGAATGAAAAAGAAACACAGCAAAAGATGATAATATCAAAGATGCTAAGGAAAATTTTTCAAAAAGGGGTTGTAAACAGTGTCAATGCTATAGGAAAGTCAGGTCAGAACAATACTAGTTCTGTTAGGCAGCTGGGAGCTACTGGAGGCTAGCCACAAATTTTAATGACACAAGTGTGAGTCTGAGTCTTGGGAGAAGTCAAGGAATAAATGAGAAATAAGGGTGTAGAGACATAAGGAGTATAGTCTACTCATGGTAAAGCTTAATTCTGGTGGGGGGGCATGGAACAAAAGAACTGTATCCTTGAGCTTCAAAGTTAAAGTGTTTTATTCTTTAAGACTGGAATGCATTTACAGGTTAAGATGAGTGTATTTACAGGATAAGGGAGAAAGGAAACTGGGGGAGTGAGAAGAAATAATTGAGGAGGCAACATTTTAGACGTTATTGTAGTAGGAGCAAGAAATCAACTGATTGGTGTTTACAAAGTACCTTCAACCCTAGATTTTTATTTCATACTCAGAAGAACCCAGTGAGGATAGTAGATGTTCATTTATCATTGTTTCTATTTTTAAAGGTTGGCAAAGGAACTTCAAGGAAGTTCTCATTAAGAAAGTCTAATTTTTCTAATGAAAAACTATACTTTCCTCTCATCAAAAGGGATGAATGCTCAGTGCAGTGGGATACCCCTGAAGTTCTGGCTACTTAGAAGCTTGAGGGAGGAGGATGGCTTGAGCCCAGGAATTCAAGACTAGCCTGGAACATAGCAAGACCCGTTCTTAATTCATTCATCTGTTTTTCTTTCTTTTTACTTTTATAAGATGTTGCTATTTTTCAAAATTGACACCAGAAAATCTTCAATTAGAAAAAAATAAACTTCCTTAGTTTTACAAAATTTCCAGAATGCCAGAAATTTTTATGAATCATCATTTCTGCTTTCCTTTAATCATGTGTCATTAGCTATGTCATCTAGTGAGCCTATATTTGCCACTGTGACTCCACTCTCATCCTCATGGTTATGTGTCCCTGGATTTTAAAGGGTGAATTAATCATTGTACTGATGCATTTTTATGAGCTCAGATATGCTCTTGTGAATATAGAATTTTTTTGTAAATAAGTACTTTTACAACCCTAATGATGGTTCCCAGGAGATAAAATATATAAAATTGAATTAGGCTAGCAAGGGTGTATGTTCAAGATTGTTATTTTTATTTATCTCACTTATAAATGTAAAGTATAAACAGATCAGACTAGAAAGGAAATCTTGCAGCCCATATTCTACATGTGATAACTTTGATTTTGTAATCAAGATTTTTTTTTTTTTTTAAAAAACAGTGCCTCCCTTCATAGTATTTGTCTTTCTCCTTTATTCTTCCACTTCCAAGATATGGAGTGAGGGACAGCATATTATAGATCACTTTAATAGTTGCTCTTATTTAGCTTTTGGTCCTTAAAAAGTGTCTAATTTTAAAAATGTGTCAGTGACACTATTTCTTCTAATTTTATCAGCATCCTTCACCCCAACAGTGAATTAGAAATCAAAGATAAAATATGATAACAAAGAGAATTATTGAATGCATAGGACTGTTTCTCATGGCTTAATTTATAGTGCATCCTGAATTTGTAAGCAGATGCTTATATTGACCTTTCTTTTAAAAATCATTTAAAACAAGGCATTGCCCTTAATTTAGTATTACCACAGACTACTTATATATAAGATTCTTTTTTCCTAATGCAGTCCATTTGCTTAACATTGATGTATTTCTGTTTATTCCGTTCAAGAATATGCTGTCACAAATTTTATGAGACATGCAACTTCTGTAAGAAAGCTTTTCCTAGTAACCATAGTGGTACAGGGAAGTGTTTTCTTTTTGAATTGGCTCTCATTTTTAAATCAAATTGTATGGGCATTCATGTGTCTTTGTGGCAAATGTAAAAATAAGTGCTAGAAAATGCTTTAGTAGATTGGGGCTTCCACCAATGAGAGCTGACTTGAAAGCCTCATTAATGTGGGGCACATACTTGAGTTGTTTGCTAGCTCTTTCTCGTCACCAGTTTCTGGCAGTGCCTTGAACTCTTTTCTACATGCAGCAACACACACTTTAGGTCACTGATTATTAAGGCTTTCCAGCTATCATGTAAGATATTAACAAGGGAAAATAGTCTTCTAATTTATTTTGAATTACAATGTTTTCCACATCTGAATGATGTTCAGGTATTCTTTTTTAAAAAAAAAAAATTTAGTTTTAAGTGGATATAATATCTTTATTTTACATTTATGTAGTGCTAAGGATTGAACTCAGTGCCTCAAGCATGCCAGGTGAGCGCACTACCACTGAGCCACAATCCCAGCCCCCTATGTTTATGTATTCTTAGATATTTGCCAAGAGTTGGCATTTTGCTAGAATCGGACCATTGTGTTAAGAACCCTATAATAGATATGATTATAAAGGAACTAGTAGATGCAGTCCCTTAACAAAAGTTTATATTTTCAAAGGGTTAGAACCCAAATTTATGAACATGAACATACGCCCCTATACTCCTACCTAGGACTACACTGGAAAAGTTGCTGCAGCTTAATCAAACAGAATAAGAGAAAGGTGTAAAGTCTTGTGAGTGGCATCAGTTTCTGCATATGGATTAGGTTACAAATTTCGTGCAATTTAATGTGTTTAATAAAATATATAGTCAATATATTAAAATTTGGAGGGAAACAAATTCCATTTCCTTAATACAACCACCGGTTATTCTTTGATTATTTCTATGCACATTTATATGTAATTTTAATTTAAAGAGGTTAAAAGTTTTTAACAGTTCTTTCACTTAATGTAACTAAAGGATAAAGTAGAAAATTTTCCTTAAGCATAGTACACAGGTAATATTGGGCTGAGTTAGCTGTATCTATTTTTACTTAACCATTCCCATTTTATTGGATATTTGGGCTCCTCTTCCTACTGACTAAACCTATAAAGAAAAATTATAGAATGTTAGCTGTTTTTATCAGACCAGGAGAAGCCTACTGGCGAGCACAAATGCTGTTATGACTTCGTGACGAAGGGATTGCAGAATAAATGTTTTCCAGCAGATGGAGATATGAACAAAGAACAGCAAACTAGGTGGCATATATCTTTGAAGATATAGGAGCATTCTTTAGTCAAAGGGGTCAGATTGCCCAGATGAAAATGTGTTAATGAGCTTAACAAGAGAACCACTCACTTCAAAAAGATGGAATTCAGAAAGTTTTAACTCAACTTTACTAGTATCTAGACTAGAACCTTTATAGCCATCTTACCAACTGTCCTTTAGAAATTAAAAAAAAAAAAAAAAACAAAACACACAAGTTCTTAAGTGTCCGTGTCTATGTAAATATAATAAATACATGTGTGTATATTTAGAAATGACACTAGGATTTTCGATGTGACTAGAATAAAACCTGGTGAGTTATTAGTTTTCGAATATAGCTGTAACTTTACAAAAAATTTAGAGGATTAAAATAATGCCCATTTACTACATATAGTCTTATAAGTTGGAAAACTGGCATGGGTCTCAGCCAAAGTATCTGAGGGCTATGTTCTTACTAGAGGCCCTGGAGAAGACTATATTTCCAAGCTTATTTATGTTTTTGGCCAAAGTTAGTTCCTTGCAGTAGTGGCACAGAGGTCCCCTTTCTTTGCTTCTGGAGACTGCCCATATTCCATGAGCTCCTCAAGGCCTTTGTTGTCCTTGTTTTGGGATTCCACAGAATCTTCTCATGCTTTAAGTTTAACTTATTTTGCTATATCCCTTTGCCCCCAACCTGAGTGTTTTCTGCTTTTATAGGCCTTTGTGATCATATAAGCCTGCCGAATATCTGGGATAATCTCTTCATCTTAATACCTTGACCCTTAATTATTCCTGCAAAGCCTTTTCTCCGTGTAATCCAATGAATTAATGGGTTCCAGGGAAATATGGACATATTTGGAGCATCTTTGATCTAGTCTATTATAGTGAGGGTTTTTTTCTTTTTTTTTGGTGGGGGTAGTGGTGAGGATGGGGAGTGAAAGTTTCTTGGATCACTTTTGATCAGTTTAACAAGTAATTTTTTTCACTCTTATTAATTTAGGCAGAATAATGAATTTTCTTAGGTTTTTGTAGTTAGGTTAAATTAATATTAATGTCTTAAAATTGAGAAATGGGTTAAAATGATTTTTTATAGAAATAGAAACAAGTTACTGATTTGCTTTTTAATAATATAGAAGATAGAAAAATCTTTCCTGTCTCAATTGACTACTTAGTCAAGGCAAATACATACTTTGTAAGTAAATGACTTTGTGATGGAGTTGTACATAGCGGCTGTGACTTATGGAAGTACTTAGTATGAGAGCCATTTGATAATACTTGCTTACATACCTTTTAGCATCCCAAGAATTTATTTTTTTAAGCATATATTAAGGGAACTCCTAATACGTACCAGTAACACATATTTGTCTTTATAAGAATTAATGTATATAAGACAAAAATTTTAATTAAAGTCATTAGAACAAATCATGACTGTTATATTGTGACCCTTGGGAACACACAGTATCATGGAAATGACAAATCTTTGAATGTCACAGTAGTCTTGCAGCTTCTCTCCAACTAGACATTTTAAATTTCTCTTAGTCCTGTGACTTCAGAGTTTGTTAGGAATTTCTGGGTTGTCGATGCTGGCAATTTTCCTGGAAAGCAAAATTTGTGATTTCTTAGCTTTTCAAGTTTTATTATCTGTAATCATTAAGTTTCTTTAATGATTTTAAAACATTGACTCCTTTCTGATTAAATAATAGGGAAAATTAGTTATTTTACACTGTTAGTCATAAAGTACTAACCACAAAATGATAACGATGTTATGGGGAATAACTTTCTTAAGACCTGAGAAAGCACTATGGTAGTTACTGTAATATATTTGCAATAACCAAGTAACTTGTTAAGTGTCTGCAATTGAACTTTCTGTGGAGATGGGAGTGTCGTATACCTGTGCTGTTCAATACAGTAGCCAATAGCCACATACAGCTATTGAATGAATGAAATATGGCGCATACAACTGAAGGACTGAATTTTAAGTCATATTTAGTTTTAATTAAAATTTAAATTTCAATAGCCAGTTATAGCTAATGATTATTGTATTGGACAATATAGTTTCACGTAATATTTGAAATTTTGCTAAATCATGGAGTTTTTTTTAATATCAAAAATTTGGGGCTCAGAGCTCCAAATCTGAGGTGGCCATGGAGCAACTGTCTCTTCAAGTTGTTATAACATGTTGTGGCTACATAGGATCATGAGGCTCCTAAACCAGGGTGGTTTTCAACCTTATATGGATTTTGCCTCTTTGCATTTGAGCTATGTGCACTTATGCAGGACTGTAACAAAGACTTCACAGAGGAGGAATACTTAAAGCTGCCCAATTAGTAAGCTGATTCCTGTCCAGAATCTTTCTGATTGGACTGTTGCCACATGTGGCCTGGTATTCGTGTGCAGAACCAATTAACCTGCATTCACTCAGTGAAAACAGAATTCAATAAATTGGGCTGAGATAAAACAGACTACCAAGCCACACCTAAGGTGTAATGCCCTCTCAGTTGTTTCTAATTGTTATTTAGAAAGTAGTGCTTGGAAAGATAATACAAGTTAAATAAAGCCTACTTTTAAAAGTGCTACCTTAGTTTTTGATTTATTGCATACATTCAGTCTAATGGAGGACACTAGGAACAGTTATCAGATATGTACACTAGTCTATTTCCTCAGATCTTATTGAGGTGAGCTCCTAATCATCCAGTGTGAAATCACTTTCCAAATGTTTTATCTCACTATATTTTCTAAGTAGCAACATCAGTAGTTACATGATCATTTTTATAATAATATTCATTTGTTTATTTGCTTAGAATATAAACTCCAAGAAAGAAAACTATTTGTCCATCTTGTTTACCACTGTCTCCCCATTAATTATAAAAATGGCTGGAATAACAAGGTCTTAACACTTGACTGGATGGATGAATGAATAATAGAAAACACTTTTAGGCTTTAAAAATTTGCCATTTATTTAGTGTCTTTAAACTGCTAAGTGTTGAGACTAAATACAATGCTAATTTGGACAAACAGTTGATGAATTTTCTGATATTTCCAAGGGCAAGCTCACAAAGAAAAACTCTTAACCTTTGCAGAAATTCAATGTTGGTTTTGTATTTAGTTTGGGGACTTGGGACCCTTTTTCATGGAATCGGGAATAATTGTGGAGGACAGAGTGTAATTTTTATTCCTCTGTGACCTTAAAAGTACACTTTCTTTTTTTCCTTCCCAATGATGTACTCAAATGGTGAAGACTTTTATTTAAAACAAAAGCAAAACTATTAGAGACTTTGCTGTTTTGATCTATGAAACAAAATCCTTAAATATTATGAGGCCTCAGCATATGAGGCTTGCCTATAAGACTTTGGAGGTATGTGAAGAAAGTATATAATGTGATTTCTGGATTATGACTTTTAGTAATGATGCTCATTGCCTGCTCATAGTCCCTTCCTACACCAACCAACCACCTCTACCACCAACAAAAAGCCCAAACTCCCAAACATGCAAGTCCTTAGTGCTCTACTATTTGGAGGGAACTGACATGAGGGGATAATGCTAGAATGCCATAAAGCTAATAGCTATTCTCAGAAGCTTTGCACACCCTGCAAATTATTTGTGGGAAGTATTTTCAGTATATACACTAAGAATATAGAGTAAAGAAATATAAGGAATCTCCTCATGAAAATAGAGATTTGTTGGTGGACTTAAATGTGTAAATTGAAAATACCTATGTATGGCTGTAGTTTGAATACAAACTATAGGAGTGTATGTATTTTACTTTATAATCAATTTTATAGAGGCTTACTTTACATACAGGGAAATCCATCTCAAGCACACCTTTCAAAGACTTTTGATAAATGTAAGGTTCAAATATTTTTGATACAGAAACATGAGATGCACCATTAGTTCTATTTTGTTCATTAGATTGTTGTGGCTATAAATTGGAATAAATTGAAAAATATGGATCACATGGGGGAAGATGAGACCAACCTAAAATAAAGTAGCAGTTATACCATTTATAGTTTTTACCTAATATGGAAACCCATATGGTCATGATTTTTATTGGATATGTGAGCCTCTTGGAATCACAATTTCTCCCAGTTATACAGAAATATAGATTATTGAATACTGTCTGGGAGTTTTCTGGGGAGATTTAAAAAACAAAATTGAGTAAAATTCATGCTTGTGGAAAAATAATTTACATTCAATTTAAAGCAGAATTTTATTGATTGTGTTCTCATTTGGAATAACTGCAGGGAAAAATCACCTGGACGAACACAAGTTAGGTACCATTTACTAGACTTAACTGTAAAAAGAAACTCATTTCAATTTCAGTGGTGATGACTGTTGAGTGAATTTTCCTGTGATATCTTTCACCACAGGAAATGATATATTGTAGTTTTGGATTCCATGATTTCCTGCCCACCCAAAAAATCCAAACTGCAGGGATTGTGCATTTTGAATGTCTGAATGGCCTAGTTTATGTGGACAGAGTATTTTTTTTTTAATGTCCAAGATGGTTAAAACTGATTGTACATCGTCCACATAGATCATTTTTACAGAGCATTTGTTTTACTCTTCTTGAAATTGTTTTTCCATTTGTGCCATGATTACACCTGGCTTTATTTGAAGAGGTTATATTGGAACTTGGTATGTTTTTAAAGTATGATGTAGGAGATTGCAGTTTATTTTGAAAGGTGTCTTAGCTAATTTTAATGGTCCAAATAAATGTGTTTCTTTGATGCAGAAATCAGTTTTGATTACCTGAGCTGCTTTCTCTACTGCTTTGTTTTATACTCCTTTAAAAAATATGATAAACTATAGCCTTCCAGATAGAAAAGAATAAATAATGTTAACTTTTTTAGATTCAAGAGTACTGGGAAATGCTTGACAAAGAAAGGAAATGTGTTTTGTATGTTATTGTTTTTATAAGCCTCTGAATCTCTGTTGGTGGGGAGGGAAGGCATAGAGGCACCTCTCCAGGATGAGAGAGGAATTTTTTTTGCTGTGGCTTAGGATCTTGCTATAATCCATATTTGCATCCCACCTTGCTTGACTTCTGAATATGAGAAGGGACAGGTGCAATTAGATGTTGAAGTGAACAAAGCAGCCCCAAAATGTTCCAATAGGAAAGTTTCACAGCTCCCTCCCAGCCCCCACAAGAAAGCATTTAGGTTACCTCCAAACTAATGAGAATTCAAGATTACATCCCTAATGATATAAATGGCCAGGTATAGCTAAGTTTAAATACCTTTTTTCCCCAGTAAAATGTTGTGCAAACAAACATTTGTAGTAGACTTGAAGTGCTCCCTGTAAGGGCCTGTGCCAGTTTTTATCTGCTCATGGCTGGCAGAGATTGATCTTAATTTGGCAAACAGGAGTCAGGGTAAGGACAGTTGACTGCTCTGTGATATACCCTGTCCTTCAGAGAATCATTTGATTGTCTCATGTCATTATATCCTCATTGTACAACAGCGCTGTCCAGTGGAAACATGCAAACAATCAGTGTGAGTCACATGTGTAACTTTAAATTACCCGTGAAATTAATTTTTATACCACATCTTATTGAACTCGTATCAAAATATCATTTTAATATGTAATTTATGATTTTTGTATATAGTGGTGCTAAGGATTGAACCCAGGGCCTCACATGTGCAAGGCAGAGCATTTTGCTGCTGAGACCTTGATATGACCATCTACTAATGAAGTACTTTACAATTATTTTTCATAGTAAACCATATGTTATGCTTATTGAACATCTCAATTCAGACTAAGGTACATTTCTAATGCTCAATAGTCACATTTGACTAGTGGATTCTATAACAGTGCAGATCTACAAAATTGAATTTCACTTAAATCTCTCACACAATGTTGAATTTTTGCACTTGGGAAACTTCCGACAGGTCTAAGTGTA
Organism: Marmota flaviventris; assembly: GCF_047511675.1. NCBI lineage: Eukaryota > Metazoa > Chordata > Mammalia > Rodentia > Sciuridae > Marmota > Marmota flaviventris. Next base: position 97,027,369 of record NC_092503.1, on the reverse strand, counting down.
GACTATAATGATATACTCACAAAAATCTTTCAGATATCAGGTTATTCCAAGTACAATGTATGTCCTCCTACTTCAAGCTTAAATATTTTATGATAGTATTAAGAAAGTTTATAAATTATATTTTTCTGGAATTTATGGGAAGAAGTTAGTGAATATTAAGAATAGAGAAAAGCAATAAAAATGTGTTTTAAGTATAATAAATTTAGGCATTGACGACGATGATGATTACAATTGAGTGAAAAATATAGTGATATACTCTATAGACATCTTAATTTGATTTTCACAACAGCCATTTGATGGTGGTGTAATCTCTTTTATAATCCCTATTTACCAGTGATTAAAAGAGTCATACAGATAGTGCATGCAAGCCCAGGACTATTGGTTTCTGGAACCTATACTCTTAATCATTCTTCTTTGTTACTGCCATGTTCATTTATGCCTCCATGATTGTCTTGGACAAACTGAAGTTGAAGAAGGTATACACGTGAATTGTAGCTAATTCCTAAACTGTGGCAGCGATCCCCCTACTTCTGTTTACTCCCTCAAGTTTTCATCGGTAGTCTGAAAAGGAGAAAATGATTGGAGATGTAATCACCATTGTAAAGCTGACTTTTGCCTTCTCATTTTGTCAGTTATGCCTTGTGGCATTTATGTCACAGTAGTGGAGCTTGTGAATACCACTCTTGGAGCTGAGGTGTGATGATCCATCTTCTGTTAACGATCAGTGCCTCAGCATGAAAAGATTATTATTTTTTTTTCTTAACCAGCTAATCTTGCCGTGAGACCCACAAATCCACTTTCGTATAATTTCTGCTTTTTGTTTTCAACTCTTGGTTTCAACACTCAAAAACAATTCCCTGTTGAGTGCTTCAGTGCCCATATTGATATTCGTGGTGCATTGAAGAGGACTTAAATTTTTGCTGTTTCTAAAAAGTCCCGGAGTAGGTCTGCCTTTCACTTAGGATTTACAGATCAGATGTGTGCAGATATATCTGTTTCAGATTTATCTTTTTATATGTCCACAGTATTTTTATTCTGTAAATTAGATATTTGTGTGAAAGTGTTGTGGGAAACCTCTGGTTCAGTGTGCATGTGATGAATTGTGCCTTCCTGTTTCAGTCATCCCTCAAATCCAGCATTCCTCAATATTGGATTGCTATAATCAGACTAAAAATAGATTTTTATAAATTTGTTTATATAAATAGGTTTTGGATATTTTGGATGTCTTACCTTTTTCCTTTAACAATTTTAATAATTTGAAGTTCAACTTTACAATATTCTGTTTACTGTGTTTTTAAGCTATCAGTATAGCTGTGCTTACCTCTTACTGGTAAACAAGACAATAAGGGAGGAACAACTTCCTCAGGTGTGACTGAGTTAATTAAGTTATATGTAAGTTTATTGAACAAATGTACAGTAAAACTGGTTTTATATCATAGATTAGGTATTTTATGACCATCACTTCAAAACAAAACCAAAAAATAGGAACAAATATTAAATTACTTCTAAGCAAAGAGTTTGTTATTAATCATTGCAAAATTCTGTTTTCTTAAAAATACTATTATGGATACTTTAGTATTTACAACTTGATATAGCTTCACTTTTTCACTAAAACGGACTTAGCACTAAGTTATTACAAAAGGAAATAGGATGAAAGTTTCTTTCTTATTTTAATGGTTTTCGTTTACAGACCTGCATCTCCCTGCCTATCTAGTTTCCTACCTACCTAATCTGTTATTTTCTGCCCCTTGCCTTTCTTGTCTTTTTGTCTTAACTAACCCCTTCATCTGTAAACTATGATTTAGAAATTTTCTTGGCTTTGCTTATCTTTTTGCCCATCTATCTACTAAATGCTAACTCTTCAGATCTTGAGAAAAATAGACCTTTTTATTTTTCCAAAATGCCGTCTCCTTATCACATGCTTCCTTTAATACTCAACTTTCATAAAATCAAATTGCATACTTTTATGAACTTGGCCAAATTTCAGAATGTTTTAATGGATACGGAATTCTTAAGCTACAAATGCTAAAATACTAAAACACGAGACATTTTAGGGCTTTTTGTTGGTTGGTATTGGGGATTGAACTCAGGGCACTCAACTGCTGGGTCACATCTCCAACCCTATTTTGTATTTTATTTAGAGACAGTATCTCACTGAGTTGCTAAGCACCTCGACATTGCTGAGGCTGCCTTTGAATTCGCTATCCTCCTGTCTCAGCCTCCTGAGCCACTGGGATTACAGGTGTGCACTGTGGTGCCTGGCCATATTTGAGTTTTTTTGCACTCATGATATACTACTTTGCAGTCTGAAACTTAACATGATTTTCTGACTGCCATCTCTAATTCTTCTAACTTACTCCCCTATCCTTCAGTTCCTCTGATTATCATCTTTCCTTCTAGCCTTCTGTGCCAGTCTCCCACATCACCTTGCTCTTTTGACTTAACATGCTTCTCTATTCAGCCTAGACCGGTTGTCAGTCATTGAAGTAACATTCTAAAAATATTCTAGAATCCTGTATGTAGTCTGTAAAGCTAACTCTGTATTCAGTGTCATTTTATTGCTCAAAACCCTTGATGCTTCACATTGCCTGTGTTCTCCTTCCATCCTTCATTTGAAAGAGATTTCCCTGTGGATTTTGTAACAATTGTTTTGAGCATTATTGTACTCCATGGATCTTTTTATTGATTGGACCTTTCCTTGGTCAAAATGGTGCTTCATGAGTATGTGTTGAGAGATCTAGGACTCTTGACACTGTTTTGTTGTTTCAATTAGAATGTGTTACGTCCAGGTAAGGACAACTAGGGTGGGTGTGTGTGTGTGTGTGTGTGTTGGGGGAGACTGTTAAGGAGAGTGACAATCTAGTGGCATTGAAAATAAAAGCTTATTCTGGGTTTTATAGTTGGTTCTGTTTGGTCAGTGAAGGTGTTTATTTTGCAGGTACAATGCAATAAGTGTTACATCTTAGCAAAACTATGCCATATCCTTTTACAACCTAGTGTCTTCAGATAGTATTCTTATATAATTGAATAGTCACTGAACCACATCTTTATTGTTTTCACTACTTTTCTATAACTAAACTGACATTTCACCCTTAATGCGTTTTACCCAAGTTCTACCAAATAAAAGATCAATCATGCATAGAAATTGCAAGTAAATCCATGCAGTTCCTAATCCCTTACCACCCGTATTTATGAATGAAACAAGTTAGTGTGTAGATTGGCTTGCCTTTTTCCTTTTATACTTGTGGCAAATTAGCGGCTAAACTGAGAATTGTGGAGATCCAATCTTGATTTTTTTTCAAGATTCTCTGATTAGCTAATCAAACATTCCTCTATATATTTGGTAAAATAGTGATTAGGCCTATAATTTGAATTTTTTTGACCCATAAAATGGTTTTTAGTGCATTAAAAATATGTATTAAAAACATTTGTGATATATCTTGCTTTATTCTTTTATGAAATATTAGGAGTAGAAAAACTTTTATGCATATTAAAATCCCCCATGTTAAAAAAAACTGCAATTATTTTAAATGGACTGAAAACAATATTTTCTGCTGAGTTTGCATGTTGGTATCTAGTTAGATTTTTTTGTTGTTAACCATTCATTAATGTAGCATCTGTGTTCATTTGAAAGCATGTTATATAATGCTGACAGGTCTGAATGTAGCAGTGATGTGTCTCACTTTTCTTGGTGACCTGTTATGAGTTTGCTTTAGAAACACCCCTTGGCACCTCCAAACAAAAGCCAAAGGTCCCATTTGATTAGCTAACATAAATTGTTAAGGATTTTTAATTCTTTTATAGCAACATTATTCTCTTTTCTTCTGATTTTTGAGCTTCTGTGAATATTGTAGGAAGAACAATTCTCCTGGAGACAGCCTATGACTTCACATATTTATTTCAATTTATATTGACATTTTAAATCTAGCTAAATGGGTTTTATTCCGTGGAAAGTGAAATGGTATCTTAAGAGCACTCAAGTTATTCAGCTAGAAACTTCTGTGTTATTCTTACTCCTCTATCTCTTCCATCAAGTTGTATCCATTCCTTTCCAGAAAAATCTGAATGTATCTGTTGCCACTACTTTACTTGAGGCTCTTAACTTTCCTTGCCTAATATTATTAAAATTATTCTTCTAATTAATTTTCCTTGCTCATTCCTCTCCTTTTTAGTCATTCTCCCATAATGTTTTCTTTCTCAAATGTAAATTCTTTATGTCAGCTCTCACCTCAAATATCTTCATGGTTTCTCATTGTCTATAGAGAGTATGGGGCACAATGCTTCTCATGACCTTTATGTATTTTATGTTGTATCCAACAACCTCAAACCTTTCAGCTACATCTTATTACTAGTTAAAATATGTATTAAAGAGCTGTGATATTTTATTAACTATTAACTCCTCTAATCAAGACATAAATAAGTCCTTTTGGTAATAGATGAGAAATCCCATTCTGAATTCAAACATTTTATACTCTTAGGCAGGCAAATGTGTATCTTTTTTTATATCTCTTTCTCTTTATTGTTAGCGTATTGCATTAATCTGGGACTAGAACAGCTTCCTTCTGGGATAGGAATGATTTAGCTCCCTTTTACTCAATAACTATAAGCATGATAGTACATCATTTTAACATTACAGGGAGTTTTTGTATTTGTTAACCTATTTGCTCTGAATAGTTCTGTTAGACCATTGTAAACATGACCTTCAGTTTATAGACTAAAGAGCTGAGGCTTTACAGGTGTCAATGGCATGGCCTAATATCTCCCAGCTGGGTGATGGCTGCTCTATAGGATCATGCGGCCTCCCTTACATCCCATTATTTATGTACTTACTGGTGAAGACTAGAATTGCTCTGTGTACTAGAAAATTCTTTACCAATTTTAATTAGCACGTCAAATAATTTCATTTCATTTGCTTTCCTCAACGCACTTTTTGTTAGGTAGATAGGTCTGGCTTTTTTTTTTTTTTTTTCTCCTCTCCCCCTTTTTTTGGCCATACGGGGGATTGTACTGGCTTTGTACAAGCTTGGTAAGCATTCTGTCACTGAACTATACCACCACCATGCCCCCTGCCCCCTTTTAAATATATTTTTTAGTTGCAGATGGATACAATACCTTTGTTTTATTTATTTTTATGTGGTGCTGAGGATCGAGCTCAGTACCTCACCCGTGCTAGGCAAGTGCTGTACCACTGAGCCACAAACCCGGACCCATCAGCACCCCTTTTTAAGCTTTATTTTGGACAGGTTTTACAAAATTATCCAGGCTGGCCTTGAATTTGCAATCCTCCTGCCTCAGCCAGGATCCTGAGTAGCTGGGATTATATGCATGCTACATCCTGGAATGTCTGACATTATTAATGCCATTTTATGAATAAGGATAATGTAAATCAGGATGATTGAGTGACTTGTCCTCATTTGTGTAACAAAAACAAGAACAGGTCTTCAAATTCCTTGCTTACTGCTATTTTTATTGTCCTATGTTGCTTCTTTGCTCCACTGTAAAATACATTGGAAGGTGAAGTTCATTTTTATTCTTGGGATTCCACTGAAATAATTTTCTGGTTATACTCTGTATTAAAATGTAAAATTAAAGTTAAATGACAGCTATTGGTTTAACTTAGTATGAGTTTTGTATCTTTGTGCTACTCTAATTAATGGAATAAATCAAATCAAATGATACATTAGTTGACAGAAACTTGTTACTCAAGGGAGAAATAATACAAGAGACAGATATGTTTCAGAACATGAAATTGCAAAGAAAGAATAATTTTTTGTTCAATATGTGTTCAACCTCTGTAGGTTCTTAGTTGGAATAGATTTCTTTAACAAAAGACAGATTAACAAGAGAAAAACAAGTTTATTAACATTTATATTTCATATGTACATGGGAGACATCCAGGGAATGAATAGTTTTCAGAGAGGTGGCTTTGAATCCCAACTTTTATAGTATCTTCAAAAAAGGGCAGTGCATTTTTAGAGAAATGGCAAGACAAAGGAAAAGGACCTTGAGTCTCAGAGGGTAATGACATGTACGAAGGCAGATAGGGTAGTTAGTAAAGTTTGTTCATGTAGATTCCTTTGGGACCATTTCTAGATAAGGGTCTGAAGTTGTCTTCAGTGTTTTAACTTTTGTTGTCCCTGATAGATGAGGGTCAGGACAACTTTTTTCTATGTAATTCTATGTCTTGTTCTTAGAATGGGAGAGATCTTTCCTAAATCTGTTTTTTCTTAAATTGCTTTCATTTTCATCTATCCTTCATATTTTGGGGTTGCATATTCTGGTTTCCCTCATTCTGCTCTCAGTAAGTCTCAGGCCCTTCTTAGCCCATGGAAGGAGGACAATGGGAAGTCCCCTAGCTAGTTGCTGCAGCATCCCAACACTACTGTAATTTGCTTCATAATTTTATACCCATTGTTTCATCAGTAAAATTGTGGAAAATGGCTTTTGTCTAGAGCATCATGAGTCTGTAGGTGGTTCAGCAGGAAGAATCTGTACTGAGCAGGTAGAGAGCCTATCATTCTTTATAATCCTAATGATACTTTATGGGTAGTGGTGACAGAGATTGTGGGTCTCTGACCTCATGGCTGTGGCACACCTGGTGCCTGGGAAAGTTTCTGTGCATGGGCATAGGATGCCTAGCTGACATGGTAAAGCCCTGCCTGAGGAGGCTCTGTGCAAGAGGCTTATAAGCTTCAACTTTGATCTCAGTCACATTGCTCCCAGGGATAGAGGAATTCTCATGCTAGACAACCTCAGTGTTTCACCAGTTCTGCTACTCCTGAGCCTTCCTGCTTAACAGTAACTTTAAACACTGGACCTCCTTAAGCAGTACAGAAAGCTCCTAATATTGCACATTACAACTGTAGAAAAGCTGCATAGATGTTTCTAGTTCTGAAACTCTCTTGAGTATAAAGAATAATACTTACATAGTTTTTAACCTGATAATGAGACATATATAAGTAAAAATTGCTGGTGTAACTGTTTAGATCTGCTTCTCCATTAGAGATTAACACTCCACCTGATCCCAACCATGTATCTTCACAATCTACATGTGTGAGTCTTTTCTATTCCCCCCTCTCTCCTCACCGGTACTGCAAGTTTGGCCGTGCAGGACGTGGCAGTACTTCACTCCAGGATTTCTCTTTAGGTGTAATGTCTGCACAAACCATGGTTTGATTCTGGTTTTCTGTGTATTCTCGTAGGTTTTTTTTTTTTTTTTTTCCTTTGTCACATTTGAATGTACCTGATTCTGTGTTCATGGAGTTGGGCATGAATAGCATATTATGTCAAGGAGATGAAAAATTACAAAGGTGGATGGCTTTAGGTAGTGTACATCAAGTTATATTTCCTAATTCATAAACAATACTACCTTTATTTATAAGTTTAGTATAGGGAACAGGATGGTGTGGCAGAGTGAGGAAATGGGGAATTAAGAGTCAAAAGGTTTAGTTTCCACTGCACTGCTAACTTAATTTCTGATCCTAACAAGTTTCTAACTCCTCAGAGCCTCCATTTCCTCATTTGCCAAATGTGAATAAAAGCATTCTCTCAGAATGATTGTAATTAGAGAATGCAGATGAAGACTTCTTGTACATAAAGAGCTATCAAAATATTATTTAGTTAAATAAGCAATAACTGTTGGGCCCTTTAACAAAAATGATTTCAGTGCAGACCTCCTGTCAGCCCTGAAAGCAGACCTGTTGTCTCAATTCCACCGATAGGAACCTGGTATAGAGCATCTTGGTAACTCGCTCAGGGCCTGCTGTTAAGTGATGAGTACTGATTTAAGTCCCAGTTTCTGTTTTGCTGTGTTACCATGTTAATAATAAGGGATAAGTAGCAGAGATTTGAACTTTAACAATTTGGATGATTATTCTAAAAAATGAAAGTAGTGCTCTAGATTGGGAATCAGGGGATCCAGACTGTCACTATATTTTTGTATTATTTTTAGATGTTAATTAAATGTGTTTTATTAAATGTCTTTAAAACACTTGACTATATTTCTGCTATGGAATATATGTAAAATGTCTTATTAGAATGAAAAATTTCCTTTTAAGTGATCAAAAGTCTTTTAAAAATCCTTTCTTAATATTTTGTTCTTTGTTTTTTTTTTTAGTCATTCCTACACTGGTCAAGATTACAGTATGCAGGGAAACACTGGGAAGATTTCTTTAGATCAGATTGATTCGGTAAGCACTACCACATCCTTTCAAACTTAAGCTGAGAAAAATCTGGGTTTCCTCCATCAAGATTTTTGGGCAGGAAGATGGGAAAGAATGTTCTTTCATTGATTGCTGAAAACTTTTAAAGAAAATCTCATGTCTGTGCGTATGATTTTTGTTGTTGTTGTTTTTAGTCTTTGAAAAATCAAACTTAATGAAAAAGTTGTTTAATAAAAATCTGAATCAGAATTGAAACAATTATTCCAAAAAGGAATTTTAAAAAATAATGATAGCTAAGTGGCATTTATGTATTAATATTTAAATACCATATACATTTAGAAAAGGAGAAATGGGAAACATTAGGTGAATAACTAGCCAGAACAAAGGATTTGTATTAGCATAGTAGTAAACTGAGCCCCTCCTCCTAGCAAAGTGCTTCCATGGCATTTGATTTATGTCCTAATTAGAGTCTTTATTATCTAATTTTTATGAGTTTTATATGAGTTTGACTTAGAATATAATTGTGGTGTCTTTTTTCTTAACCGAATTAAAGGGGAAATGATGTTTTATACATCTTCCTCTTTTCTAAAATACTTTTTCTAAAATATTTTATATTTTGTTACATATTATCAAAAAATGATTAGTTATTAGACTTTGAGGGGACCTTGCGTGTTTATACTAAGGATGTTGAATATTCATTTTTTATTAGAACACTGCTTAAGAAAAAAAAATGATTACTAAATAAATAGTATAAAGGAGCAAAGTTGGTGATGTAAAAATGTCCTGAAAGGCTTTCTAGTGGTCCTGCCAGGGGAGGCTAAAGGTCTGAATGAACTAAATTGGGGATTAAAAAATATTTTTTTTTCCCCCAAAGAAGAAAAACGGGATGGTCACTAGAGGGAGCAGCAAAGTCAAACAAAGTGAGGCCTGCTTTTTCTTACAAAGTGAATTTGCTGAAGATGATGAGAGCAATTAGAATTCAAGTCTAGGGGGGAAGGATATTTGAGGAAGTCAGAATGCAATTTAAACCATAAGTGAAAAAACTGGATTAAAAATGGACAGTGATATTTTTGTTTTGACCCTAAAGGAAAGGCCTGTAGTTTTTTGTAACTATTTATTTCTTTAACACATTAATTTGAATTTTCCCTTTGAGAATGATTTCTCATTTTTGTTATACTTTATATTTTACAAATTCATCTATTATCCAGTAGTTGTACTTTTGAATGTTTATCTCAGGGAAATATCTTATGTTCACACAAAAACTTCTACAAGAATATTCATATCAAGTTTATTTGAAATAAAAAGCCAGAAATAACCCAACTGTTCAGTTAGTGAATAGTTAAATAAATTGTGGTACATCCATACCATGAAACACTACTTGGTTTAAAAAAAAAAAAAAAATTTAGCCTTAACAGATAAGGTGAATTTTAAGGGGATTATGTGGAGTAAAAAAGCCCATTCTCAAACATCATGTCTTGTGTGATTCTATTTATATGATACTCTTAAAATTGTAGATGTGGAGAACAGATTAGTGGTTGCCAAGGATTATGGAAATGGGGAAGGAGGTGGCAGAGCAGGAGGTTGTTATAAAAGGGAAACATGAAAGAAAGATTCGGATGGGGGTGGAACTATTCTGTACCTTGGTTGTGGGGGTGGATGCATGAACACACACATGTGGATAAAATTGCATAAAATTAAATACCCACACAACTGAAGTAATTTTAAGACTAGTGGATTATTTGAGTTTGTAATAGTGAACTACAGTTTTATAAGATTTTATCATTGAGGGAAACTGGGCACCTGATATCTCTTTGTATTATTTCTTATAACTGCATGCAAATCTACAGTTGTCTCCGTAAAGTTTAATTTAAATTTTCAAGAAGAAATAGGTGAAATTAATTTCTTAATATATAGTTAGTAATTTTTATTTAACTCAATATATTCAATGTTATCTTTTTATGTTTATCTTTCTGGTACTGGGGATTGAACATGGGGCATTCCACCACGAGCTACATCCTCGGCTCTTTTTAATTTTTATTTTGAGGCAGAGTCTTGCTCAGTTGCTAAGACTGGTCTCAAACTTGCAATTCTCCTTCAGCCTCCCAAGTTTCTGGGATTACAGGTGTGTGCCACTATGCCTGGTTCAAAATATTATCTGAACATATAATCAGTAAAAAACTATAAGAAAAATTTATCTATAATCACAGTTATACATAATACTTCCTTATGATTTTTTATTTTATTCCAATTAGACTTAATTTACAATTACAGTAAGTATTTATGGAGGACCTGGTATGCCTTCCACATAACAAAAAACTATTTTTTTCTTACAGCTTTCTACCAAATCCTTCCCACCTTGTATGCGCCAGTTACATAAGGCCTTGCGGGAAAATCACCACCTTCGTCATGGTGGCCGAATGCAATATGGCCTCTTCCTGAAGGGCATTGGTTTAACACTGGAACAGGCATTGCAGTTTTGGAAGCAAGAATTTATCAGAGGAAAGATGGATCCAGATAAGGTAATTTTGAAAGTTAGAGTGGCAATTGAAATTTTAATTTAGTCTGAAAACTAACGGGTCTCTTTTTAAAACTTGCTCCTTGAAATGTACTTAAATTCTGAAGTTAAATTTGTATACAATTTAGTTTATGTAAAAAGGAACTCATATATTAATATGTGCTAAACAAAAGATTGGGAAAGCTGTCATCTCATTTGTAGGTATGCCACCAGTAGTCGCTAAGAGTAAAATTGCTTGAGTTATATTTTTGTAGAAATGTTTACAGATACCTCATGAGAGAGAGATAGATGTACACACTGTCTATTTGAGGATTAGAAAATATTATAAACAAATGAAGCAAAAGCAATTAAAATTTTTTCTATTATGTCATATGAAACCTTTCATAGACAATTGTTAGACAGCAATCACTGTAAACCTGAGCAACTGGTTTTAAATCCATGTATAGTACTCAGATTCTCACTCCTACTCCTTCTTTTTAGAAGTATTAGCTAGTAACATTTTGTTAAGAAATGTGGCTTTTTGTCCCTTTCATGCCATGCACTGTGATATAAAGTAAATTTTTAGTTGTTGGTTTCTTCCTTCCTGAATATCTGTTAATTATAGAAAAAATATTTATCAAGTAAATTTTATAATAAACATTTTATTATGACTCTTATTAGTTTGCTAGGGTTACCATAACAAAATTTTAAAGACTGGATGGCTTGTCCAACAGATATTTATTTCTTCACAATTTTGGAGTCTGGAAATCCAAACTCTAGATATTGGCAGGTTTGGTTTCTCCTGAGGCCTCCTTTTCTCCTTGACTGCAGATGTGCTGTCTTCACATTGTTGTTTCTCTGTGTGTGTGCATCTCTGATGGTGATCCTGCTTCTTATAAGGACACTAGTCATATTGAATTGGGGCTACCCGCTTAATGTCTAATTTAACCTTAATTACCCCCTAAAAATTTTAGAATCTTAGAACACAATTCAATCCATAACACATCTTTATGTACTTTATTTTAAAATGTTATGAAAAGCTTCTACAATTTTCCCAGATTTATTTTAAAAACTTATCTTCATTGGTAATTATCTATAGTATCCTAAACAAGTGATTTGAGTTTTCTTTTAAAAGTTTTGGATACTATTTCTTTTCTTTTATTTTAAAAGTAATATTCTGATTATAGAAAACAGGTAAATTTTCTGTCAACATTTTATCCTTTCTCTTCAGTTTAGGTAGCTAAATAATGTGCTTTCTCCAGTTTTTGTCAGCTTTTTCACTGTTTTGACCAAAAGACCTGACAAGAACAATTAGAGGAGGAAGTTTATTTTGGGGCTCATGGTTTCAGAAGTCTCAGTCCATAGACAGCTCTGTTGTACTGGGCCTGAGGTAAGGCAGGGCATCATGGCAGAAGTGAGTGGTAGAGGAAGCAACTCGGGAGAAGGCACCAGGAAGCAGAGAGAGACAGAGCTCCCCTCACCAGGGACGAAATATGTACCCCAAAGACACCTCCAGTGACCTACCTCCTCCAGCCACACTCTACCTGCCTACAGCTAACACCAGTTAATCCGTATTAGTGAATTAATGCACTATGTTAAAACTCTTATAACCCAGTTATTTCACCTCTAAATATTCTTGCATTGTCTCACACATGAGCCTTTGGACACCTCATATGTAAACCACAATACCCCATCTTAAAAATTGACATTGTTTTATCCTAACTTCATCATGTTGTTGAATAATCTTTGAAAATGTCATTTTAATTAGCTGTATAATATTATACCTTTGAGGAGGTAATATAGCTGAGTGGTAGAGCTCTTGCCTAGCTTGTGTGGGATCCTGGGTTGGACTCCCAGTACTGCGTGTGTGTGCACACACATGCACAAAAAAGTGTGTATATATGCACAAACATATATACACACACATCTCCTTTGAAAGTGACATTTAATCATTCAATTATCACCCTATTGTTAGACATTTGGTTGTGTCTAACTTGTCATAAATGTTTTTGTAGCCAATATCTGGAGGAAATAAAGAATTGATTGTAGTTCTGATTATGTCCTTTGTCTGCATTCACCAGAAATAGATTACTTAATAAGGATCTATAGATTTGAAGTTTTGATGCATCATGATATGACTTAAGAATAAATTTTAAATTAGACCTTTGTCAAGCTATGTGAGTCTTGTTCTATTGCTGCCATTATAATTTAAAATATTTTTGTATTTTTAATTAGAAATTTGATACATTAATCTTGTAAGTGCATTAGGAGTCTTCAGAAAAATGGAACTGTGTGTGTGTGTGTATATATATATATAGATAGATAGATATAGATATAGATAGATAGATAATCTGAAGGAGTTGGCTTACATAATCTTGGGACAGGCCTCTTGAGTTGGCATACTGGATACCCAAATTACCCTATGGTATAATTCTAGCCTGAATCCAAAGGCCTTGCAACCAGGAGAGCCAATGATATAGGTCCAACTTACATGCCAGCAGGTTTAGGACTCAGGAAGAGTCCATGCTTATTTCAACTCTAAAAGCAAGGGGAAATGAGCCTCCAGTTCAAGGAAGGCAGCCCCAGATTTCCTCTTACAGGAGAGTTAGCCTTTGTGTTTTGTTGGGTGTTTATTCAACTGATTGGATGAGACCCATCCTTATTGAGGAGTGCAATCTACTTTACTGCAACTATCGAGATTCATATGTTGATCTCATTCCAGTCACACCCTGACAAAATAACCTTTGAGCAAATATCTGGTACTTCATATCCTGGTCAGGTTGACAGCAAAAAATTAACCATCACAGCAGGTAAATATTTGTGAGCTGGGGAGAAAGTTAGGCAGTGGTTTTTGAAGTGAAAGAAATTGAGTTAGCATTTTAACTTGGTATGTGTTGTAAACTAAGAAGAAAGTAGGGAGCAGGGAATATCAGCCCTGCCTGGCAGTATGGACACTTGCTGTGAATACCAGGTCTGTGGCTTGGACATCTGTTTAGTGATCTGCCTTTTATCTGGGATGCCTGTATATCACTGTTAAAGGACACAGTTTTTTTTTTTTTTAACTACAATGTAGATTTTAAAAATGGTAAAGTTTTAGCTTTCTAGATAATATATACTAGTATAGATTTTCCTTAGCTTATTGATAATAGCAAATGTCATTTTGACTAGAATATTATAAATTAAACTTTAATTTGCTGTGACTGGTTTTCTACACATCCATAAGTAAATGGTTATTTTTTCTCAGTTATATCTTCTGTTAAATATTTTTGCAAAAAAATATAATAAATTGAGAGATACTAAATTATAATATATTCTTCAATTTAATACTTATTAAGTGATACCTACAATTAAAAATACTCTTAAGGGGCATAAAATGTTAGCTTATAATCTTTTTTTTTTTTTTTTATCCCTTTGTGCTGGGGATTGAACTGGGGGTGCTCTACCACTGAGCCACAGTCTGGACCCTTTTTACTTTTAGGGATCTCATTAAGTTGCCCACATGGCCTTGTACTAATCCTCTTGCCTTACCCTCCAGAATTACCTGGAATTACAGGTATGCACCACCGGCTTGTTCTTAAAGTGTTATTTATAGAGTAGAATGATATTGTAGATATGTTACATATTTTTTTTAATAATACCCTAGTTTAAAGGTGAAAAGGAAAGTATTGTTCTGGTAATGTGAAGTAAGAAAGTATGGTGGATCATACTGAAGATCAATCAGTTTGAGGGAAGTAAATGGCATAGGTTAGTAGACAACTAAGAATAAAAATACACAGAGAATAAGGGAAAAGTAGGTAAAATATTGTTCCTTGTTGAATTTTTGGGTATTTTTCTGTTCATTCATTGTGGCTTTTTTGTTAGCTGGCTTGGGGATCATTGTTATTTAAAAATCTCTGCTTTCAGACTTCTCCTTGGATTTCCTTTCTTTGTATATTTGAATGCTGTTTTATTTGAATGCATATTTTACTAGGGGATAAGGGATTTAGTATTAAAACATCAATAATTTCCAAGAGAACATTCTGTTATAAAAAAAAAATCTTATAACGAACAATTGCTTTATGGTATACCTTGCTCCAAAAATATTAGTTTCATAATGCAGGGTTTTTATTCTGAGATTTAATTGTGTTGTGAATGAATATTTATGAAATATTAAATATTTAAAAATAAAGCCCTTTGCATTTACCCTTGTCAGTGTGGGGTGGAGACATCTGAAAATTGCACTTGGTTGAATGGTTCCACAAGAGGCATGTGAAGTTTTGAATGTCTTATTCTTTAAATAATTTCTTAGATTCCTGAAATAAATGCACCTATGCTTTATGCAAATAAAATGTATTTAATTAAATCATAATAGGTTTATGCACATTTTCTAGTTGTAATTATAATTTATATGCCAGAATGATATTGCAGATATGTTAGATTTTTTTTTTAAATAGAAAAAGCCTCACCCTGTGTAACGGAGATTAATCAGACCTTTATTTAAAGCATGAAAAAACATGCCACTAAAATTTTCTTTCACTTGAAACTTGGATTTTAAATCACTTTAGCCAGTAGAATTAAAGTGAACTGGATAATTCTTTCAGTAAATTCAAAGCAGTGTGTCCTTTCAATCAGATTGCTTACAATGTTGTTATTCTGAATTGCTTTAACCTGGCTCTTTTGGATATTAAGTACAACATACATCATGTACATTTTATACAGCTGAAATTCCTGTCCCTGATGATAGCATGCTTAAGGTTCACTACATGTTGTTATAATTGTGTCAAGGAACATTTGGCACTGTTTAAAAGCTTATCTTGCATCCCAGAATCCAGCTTGCATCATGACTTAGAACAGACCTATGTTGTTAAAACTGACTAGCAAAGAAGTAAATACTCAGCTTATGAGGTTTGAATATATGGAGTATATTTTTGCTAGATTTTTAAAAAAAGATCATTGAACGTGGTATCAGCATCATTTTGTAATTTGTTAGAAATGCAAATTCTTTGATTCAGGCTCTGGGGGCAAGGTCCACAATTTGTGGTTTAAATACTTTCCATATGAAATTGATGTGTACTAAAGACTGAGAAAATATTGCCCTTATTGAAATCTAAATTGGTTATTGGTTTATCCAAGAATAGGCATTGAAATTCTTGAGCTCTTACTTGTTCTTCTGTCTGCTTCTGTTGATGATTTGGACATAATATGTTGCTTTTTGTCAATGACCCACACATATATTTGAACTCCTACAATATACCATGTCCTAGGAAATAATAAATGAATATGTACTGCAGGGGTTTTCAGCTGATGTACTGCTAATGAATTTCCAATATACTCCAGTATTGATCCCATGAACCCTTGGGGGAAGGCTAGGCTGGGCCTGGACTACTCAAAGCCAATTGCCCTCATCTATGAGAAGCTTCTTCCCTTTCCCCTGGAGTGCTTTGCAAATATTTTTATACGTGCTCAATAACATGAAAAAGGTTAGAAAGAACTAAAAGACTACAGACTTGGAGTTGGGCTAAGTTCAGATTTGGTTCTGCTGTATACAAGCTGTGTGACCTCAGGCAAGTTACCTGAATGTGTCCTAATCTATGTAGTATGGACAATAATATTTACAGATATATATATATATAGTCTATTATCTATTATCTAAACTTGGGGATTATGGTGAGGAATTGAGAAAGGCTAAGTATGGATCTGATGTACAGTAAGTGGTACCTATTCTTATTGCAAGTACTCAGAAGAAGGTTAGCACGGCATGATCAGTATAGTCCCCACAAGTAGAATAGACTGTGCTGGCTTATTAAGCATTTCCTAGAAAGGAGAAGATTGTGGCAAAATGAGAACCAGGGTCTGAATTTCAACAGAGTTCATTTTAAGAAATGGTCAAGGAATTTATTTGATAGTAATGGATTTTGGGCCATCTTCTTGCAAGGTCTTGGATTTCACAGCAGAGGCTGCAGGAACTTACAGAGGTTGGGATTGAATTGTGTGGTTTCTGGACTCCCTTTAGCAAGTGTAATTGTGTCATCTACTTTTATATGTTGGGGTTCTGTGTGATATTTCACTTAAAAGTAGATTGTGCTACTTAAAAATGTTTATGAAATACTGTTCTAATTTATTTGCAGTGCAGAATTTTAGGAAAGTAGAAGAGGAAGGAGGAGAAAGAAATGTTAGTGCCACAATGTAATTAGTCCAGAAAAAACTCATTGGTAAAGTGTAAACCAAGAAAGGATTATGTTGTCAGAAGATTAATATGGAACTAGTATTCAGAATTGAAATGGGAAGTGACTAGGAATTGGAAAAATAGTTGACCAGGTCAGGTCGTCTTGTGATAGTTATAAAAACAGTGTAGAAAGGGTTGATCAAAGAAATGCTTGCAGCAACAATTTATAAAAATGGCAAGAGGAAAGCATTAGTAACCTAGGCAATTGGTCTAAATCATATTGAAAGTTTGAGGCTCAATTAGCACAGGTAATGGGCAGGGAGTGGTTTTAGATGTAAATTTGAACTTCAACAAGTAGACATTCTTACTTGATTGGTGGCTGACTCCTTCCTTCTTTCCTTTCTGAGTATTCACATTGTGAAAACATGGAGATGTAGATGTGAGAGTTGTTCAAATCTTTTGAAGGTAAATAAGTTGGTTGATAGAATAGAGAAAGAAATTTAGAGAATATTAAACTTTAAGAAATATCCAGTTTGGAACAGAGATTAAAACAACAATAACAAAACAAAAACCCTTCAGTGAAAGCAGAATTAGCAGAAAAATCAGAAGAGAGAAAACTAAGTATGAGATTCTTGGGCACCAACAAAGAGGAGAATTTCAAAAGTAAAGGGCACTTGGTACTTTCAGAACTGAGAAAGGCATTATTATTTTTAGGAAGTCATTTCCAAGAAAAGGACAGGGCTGGAGCCAGATATCCTTGTCTTACCACCTAAGGAAATGGAGGCAATAGCAGTATTTTTTTTTTTTTTTTAAATTCCAGAAGTTTAAGAAGTCAGGAAGGAAAAAAATAGACCATATTAGCCAGGCATGGAAGCACATGCCTATCATCCCATAGACTCAGGAGTCTGAGGCAGGAGGATTGCAAGCTGGAGGCCAACCTCAGCAACTTAGTGAGACCATCTCAAAATTTTAAAATATTTTTAAAAAGGCTGGGGCTGTAACTAAGTGGTAAAGTGCTCCTAGGTTCAATCCCCAATACCAAAACAAAAACGAAGTAAATAACATGATGTAGGAGGGCGATGGTGCCAAGCAAGATTATTTTCAATCGGTGGTAGGCAGAAGCAAAGAAACTCATGAAAATGGAGTATGTGCTGGGAATACTTGAAAGATAATACAAATATGTATTTATAATGTGATTATATATAATGTGACTCTCCTCTTCCTTTACAGTATTTCTGAGTGAAAGGACTGATTCCGTTTAACCATCACACTTGACACAGTACTTGAGAGATCATAGATATTCAGTAAAACTTGTTGAATGAATTACGTAAGGAGGTCAGTGAGCATCTCTGGTTGTCTGACACTTGAAGAATGTATGAGAGATCATAAATTGGTAAAGAAGTGTTTTGGGGAAAAAGATCTGTGGAAAATCGTGCCTATTGCCCATATTGCTGATCCAAGGAGATCACTTACCAGAAGGATTTGGTACAACCAGGACTTAAGGAAATGTGAAGAGAATATGAAACATCTTCTGGAAATACACTAAGGAGTTAAACAAGGATGAATAAAAAGATTGCTAAGCTACAGAGTAGGTACAGCTTAACTACTAGCTGATGCCTAGCAAACTCAGGCACTGTATTTAATAATTTACATATACATATTATGTAATCCTTAAAACAATCCTAGGAGATGAGATTATTTGAATCTAGTTACTAATGAAAAAATAGTATTAGGCCATAAATTTGTGATTTGTCTAGGTCAGCACTATTTTGTTCTCTAGCGGTGTTTTATGGACTTTGTGCAAAAGCAGAGAGGGCATAAGGTTAAAATGTATTTGGGATTAGGAACAGGCATGCTGCTTTAAATCATTCCCATGTTTCTTGTTTAATTCAGTCTTACTACACACCACGAGGTCAATATCATTCTCCTTTTAAGTAGAGTTTAATGAGTTTTCCATAGGCAGGAATGTGGTACATGATCACAACTGGGTTAGGATCCAAGCCTATTTTATTCCAAACCCTGTACTTTCCCCAGAATTCTCAAGGGAAGGTGAAGCATGTCATTAGTTCAATGCCATTGTGATAACTATCTAAACCTAGGAGGGCAAAATTTAGAAGAGAGGTTTTCAGTTCTATATTTAGTCACCAGAGTCAATAAACTCTGTTAAAATGGGGATAATAGTAATGCCTTATAAGGTTGCAAAGAATTAAACATATTTGTCAAGTACTTAAACCAGTAAGTGTGGATGAAAGCATTATTCTATAATCATTCATGTTTTCTGTTTGTAAACATAAGCTTGTAGATACAAATTGAAATTAGTTTTTTGATCAAAGAAAACTTTGTTTTGCATGAAAGTTCTTATTAGCGATATCCTAGGAAAGCAATTTGAATGTAATAAAAATAGTTTGGTGCAAAAGTAGTTTAATCTTTATCAGTATTGTTGAGCAGAATTTAAGGCACCCTAGGTCTTCTAGAAAATAAATATTTTTTAATTTTTAATTTTTCCCCCAGTGCTAGGCATCAAATCCAGGACCTTGCATAGACTGGACAAGTGGTCTGCCATTGAGCTATATCTTTAGCCCTCTCTGAAATATTTTAATGTATGATAGAGATATGTGTAAAGATGTGTTTACTTCTATGCCTTCTGCCATTTAGAATACTAATTCTAGATAACAAAGTATGAGTTAATATTTCAATATTAACTTGAGCAGATTGTACCTGCTTTCATGGATAGTTAAGAAATTAGCCAGTCAGATTTTTCAATTAAATTATATATTGGATTAAGCACATCATTAGAATAAAACAGGTGTTATTATTCCCCCTCCCAGCACTATCCCATTAAAAAATAGCTTTAGTAAATCTAATTGCTTTTGGTCTTTTACTATAAATGCCTCTTAACTTATGGAAATAAGATGAAAAGTAGAATGCTTCAACTCTTTTGTGTGTGTGTATGTGGAGTGGGGATGGGGGAGGGACATGCTGGGTAATGAACCCAGGACCTCACACATGCTAGGCAGTTGTTCTACCATGAATTATACTCCCAGCCCATGTCGTAAATTGTAATCATTCATTTACATATGTTGTTGGCCAGTGATCTTAATGGATTATACTGTTATATGAAAATGACATTTTATCTACCTTTTAAAATGATGGTCAGTTTTTGTCAATACGTTTGGTGCTCTTATGGGAAAGTGTAGAATATTAATACATTCTTAAGGTGCAGTTTAAGTTTTCAGAATTTGTCTTAATTGGCAGTATAGTGGTATATTGGTAGTATAGTGGTATATTGTCTTTGGATAAATTGGGTATGTGAAGGTTCCAAAATGGGCGAGACTTATGATGCCAAGGATGTTTCTTTAGAAGGTTTATTAAAGTTAGGTATCTCCGGGACTTGAGGTACGGGAAAGTCTTATCTTTCTTTCACAACCTGTTATGTATTTGTCATCATCATTTGCCTATAAATATTTTTTGAATTTTGTTTTGCTTTTGAAAAAATTACTTTGAGCCATTCTTCCAGTTTACTTCTGTATAAAGTTGGATTTCATTTTATTTTAAAAACAACCAAACAGTTGTTTTGTACCTATTTGTTTTTATAACTAAAGAATATGAATTTTCATGATTGTGGGGACTAAGAAAATGTGTTTTGGTGGTGTGGTTGTTGTATGCAGCTCAATCAGAAAAGGATTCTGATCAGGTAAGATACAGGGATGCTAACTCAAGAAGTGCAGATGGCTCCTATTTTGGAGTAATACAAATGTCAGCTTTTAAGTGAAGTGAGATGCTTGAGAATATATACAGAGAAGAATGAGACACAAAAACTTGGGTTGAAAAATTTGGTGAAGATGATATTTATGAGCACTCCAAGAAGTGCAATAAATCACTTTTTGATTTAGGATCCCTAAAATAATTTTGTCATGGGAAGGTGAAGCATGTCACTTAGTTCAATGCCATTGTGATAACTGTCTAAACCTAGGAGGGCAAAATTTAGAAGAGAGGTTTTCAGTTCTATATTTAGTCATCAGAGAGTCGGTAACTAGGTAACTAATTTAATCATCAGAGTCAGTAACATGCTGTCATGGTCACACCTGACCCAAGTTGTCTTTTTTAAAAATGTATTTCATCTATGCATTTAGCTAGTATTTATTATTTACTATATCCCAGGCCTTTTTCTAGACACTAAATGTACTGTAGTGTCATAGACAAAATATCAATATTCTAGATGAAATATCAGTACTCTGGGGCTTACATTCTGGTGGGGGAGATATAGTAAACTAGTAAGTAAATTGTGATTTATTACTTGGTAATAAGTGCTATGGAGAACATTTTTCAGGGAGAATGTAGGGAATGCTAAATAGAGCATGGATATAGGTTTTGTTTTTTGTGGGGGAGTACTGAGGATTGAACTCAGGGGTACTTTACCACTGAGTTATATCCCCAGTCCTTTTTCCCTTTTGAGACAGGGTCTCATCATGTTGCTGAGGGTCTTGTTAGGTTGCTGAGGCTGGCTTTGAACTTGGGATCCTCCTGCCACAGCTTCCCAGGTCTCTGGAATTATAGATGTGTGCCACCATGCCTGGCTTGAATATAGTTTTAAACAGAATAGTCGAGACTGAAACAAAAACATGATGTTTTAACAATTCGAGTTTTGTTCAAGAACTCTAGGCTTCATGCTGTGTTATTGGTTTCAGTGGCATATAGTTGGCATATACCACTGTTTGCCATTTTACAATGAAGAAAACTTGAGGCAAGGTAAAAACTGACTTATGGTTGATCTTAGGTGTCAACTTTACTGGTTTAAGAAATACCTAGAGAACTGGTAAAGCATTGCTTCTGGAAGTGACTATGAGGGTGTTTTCAGGAATTGGCTTATGAATGGGTAGACTGAGTGGAGGAAGATCTGTTCTCAGTGTGGGCAGGTTCTGTCTAATTACTCAGAGACCTGGACAGTGCAAAAATGTCAGAAAAGGTGATGTCCTGTTATTCCTGGAACAGGACACTTGTCTTCTCCTTCCCTTAGACCTCAGAACTCCAGCGTCTCTGGCCTTTAGACCCAGGAGTTCACTGGCAGCCCCAGGTTCTCAGTCGTCAGGCCTCATACTGGGAATTATTCCATCAGCTTCCCTGATTCTGTGGTTTATAGACTTGGACTAAGCACACACTGGCACCTAGGAACTCCATGTTGCAGATGTCTCACTGTGGGACTTCTCAACCTCCATAATCACATGAGCCAAAAATATATATTTGGAAAACATAAATTTAGGACATAGGCATTTTTATTAGTTTATTTGAATATAACATGCACCAGCAAGAATGATCTCACTCAAGGTTATTCAAGAAGAGATAATGTCTTTTCCTGGAAATGTGTCGGGTCTCTCCCACCCCATCCTTTTTCCCCTACAGTTAAAGACGGACCTGGTTTCTCTTTATGGCTAATGTTGTCTGTACTTTCTTCTTTTTTTTCTGCAGTACTGGGGGTGGAACCCAGGGCCTTATTCTTGCTAGGCAAGAACTGAGCCATAACCTTAATACTTACTGATCTTTCCTTTGCATCATGGTATACCTGCTTTTAACCACTGAAAAACTTGAATCTCCATTACTGCTTTGAGATTTTATGTTTCCATTCTGAAGCAATACCATGACTGCAGAAACACTCCAGCATGGTTCTTGGAGTCTCAAAGGTCTTATAGCACGCAAGTCTACTTTTTCTCCTCCAATTGTTGGGTTCTTGTCCCTTGCAAAGTTTTGCCTTGGCACACAGGATGTTAGGTAATATGTTTCTGTAGCTTCCAAATTCTTATGCCTTTTCAAAGAGCAGTTGATTTCCAAAAAAAATCTATAAGACATTCTGGTTCTTGCTGTTATTCAATTTATGGACATTTTAGAGACAGTACTATCTTTATTAATAGGCCCTTTTCTGAGAAGTCAACACTTAAGCATTATTTTAACACAATATTATGGTGATTATTATCTGCTACAGTTTTATGTATTTTAATTATTAACTTATTGATTGTGCCTCGAGGCCTTTCACACAAAGGATGCAATTTGAATAATGCTATGGTAAAGCTGTTTAATCTGTTTACAACTGTCTTGTTTTATTTTAACTAGAACTAACTCCTTTCTGTGGATAGCACAGCATATGTTGTTTACATGTAAATATTGTTTTAAAAGCTATGTCTTGTTAAGCTTAGATTTTCACATTCAAGGTCATTCATAAAGCAGTATGTGGTATTTTTAAAGATAATTTTAATCTGTTTACAGCATTATAGATTGACTACCTAGAGAAAAGGAAGAAATTGTAATTTTGATGAGGAAGAGAATTCTGAATTTCAAGAGGCAGCTAGATGAAATTCATTTCAGTACTCTGAAATTAATGAACTAGAGTTAGTTGAAGCAACTATTGTCAAGAGCTAAAGAACATTTTCATAAGGATGCTTGTTCCTTAGGCCCAATTCTTTAATCCTTTTTTGAATATCCCAGCCAGCAGTGACTTATCTCCTCAGCACCCCTGATAGTCTCAACTAGATTTTGAGTGTCTAAGTAGTGGTAGTCTCTCTTAAAGAATGCTCTATACCTACTCTTTCCTCAGTATACATTCCTTGGTTGAAACTAAGTCAATCAGCCCATTCGTTTTCTTTAGTAAAAGTTCCAGCAGGATGTATTACTGTTTTCTTTCTTTTATATTGAAACTTGCTATTGTAATAAACATTTATTGTAAAAAAAAAAAAAAAACAAAAAAAACTTTTTATTTAAAGAGTATAATTGATTAGGAGTGTGTTGCCATTCTTTTAAGAAACTCTCCCAGGAAGTTGATTTGATCTTCTGTTACTTACAAAATAGCTTGTCCTTGCCGCAAGTAGACCATGATACTGTGCTGCTTGTTTTTTCTTCATAAAGAAAAATCAAAATTCTAAAAGAGCACATTTTTAAAAATTGTTCGTAGGTTTTATCTACAGTGAAGGAAAGAACATCTGCCAGAATGGGATATAATATTTGGGGTTATTATTAGAGGCAAAAGAGATAATTTTTTTTCCTTAGAAACAATATTTAAGTGGATTTTAGAAGAGATGGTTGACTTAAAGTAAACTTATTGTCTTTTGGTATGATTATGCCGTTTGGGGTAATTTATAAGAGTAGGAAATGCCAGTATTGAGTCCTATAGTATGCCTAGAACTTTAAATATTCTTATTTAAGCTTCAGGAACTCATCATAGGACAGTGGATATCATCATTATCTGATTTTTACAACAAAACAAAACCCCTGAAAATCAGTGGATTTCCTAGTAAATAGAATCTCTGGGATTCACATGATTTATTCTATTGGATAATCCATATAATGTACACTAGATAGGCTTTCATTGCTATAGTCTTCGTTATTTAGAAAAATTATTTCAATATTCTATTTTTATTTTTAAACAGAAATAAATATTAGGAGTACCTACCTAAGTTACTCATTCTACTTGAGAACTAACCATAGCTAACAGGCAAAAAGCCCACAATACTCAGTTTTATAAAGAAGTATAATTTATAGAATTAGAAGAGCTTATATAGTAATGACACATATTCTCCTTGGTGAACTTATCAACTTATAGATGTATTTAAAGTCATAAAAAAGGATGACTTCTAATTATATAGTTTCAGTTTTCTCCCTGAGTCCTAGACCCAGATATCCAAGTACCTTCTTTGATCTATGATCTAAATCATACAAACACAATGTTCATGAGGCATCTCAAATGTAAAGTTCCTAAAACTGAGTTTCTGGTCCACCAAATCAACTCCTCCTTTAGTCTTTCCCATCTCAAAAATGACAATTTCATTGCTTTGTAACTCAGATCAAAAACCCTGATGTGTGTAGTGTTTGATTACTTTCTCTCATACCCATGCTATCAGCAAATTCTTTTGACTTAACCTTGAATGTATGTCATTGCTATAACTTGGATCTGGAGTATTCCATAAAGGTCCATGTGTTAAATGTTTGGTCCCCAGTGTGGCACTATTGGGAGGTGGCAGGAACTTAAAGAGGTTGGGGTAGCAGAAGGTCTTTCATGTTATTGGTGGAGTGTCCTTGAAAGTAGGAACTTGCCCCTTGCTCCTTTGCTCCCATGAGGTGCAGCTTTGTTCCAAACCTTCCATGATTACAGCCTCATCCTAGGCCAAGAAGCAATGGTGCCATTTGATTTTTGGACTGATACCTCCAAATTGTGAGCTAAAATGATTTTTTTTCTTTATAAATAGTAACGGAAAGCTGATGATCAGTCACTTCTCACCTCTGGTTCCTATAGCCAAAGTGTTGGTCTGTACTATCACCACTTCTCATCTGCATCATTGTACTAGCTTCCTAATTTCTCTCTGAGCTTCTGTCTCAGCCACTGTTTGGGCCAATATTTTCCTTGTAAAAGGGAGTTAAATTTCTTCAAGCCCTACAACAGAACTTCTAGTAATATTCCCTAGAGTTTCATGCCCCCCAGTTTTGAGAGAGGTGATTATTTGCCTCATCTGTAGTCAATTGACCATAATGTAAGAGCTTTTCAGTAAACCCCTGTGAATATATGGTTTTGAGTGTAACAGTCTCTTGATGGACAGTTGCTCTATATATCCTAAATATATCTCTAATCTTAAAATAATGAGAATATAATGAAGTGCACTCACTGCTGAAAGTATACTGAACATAATGTCATCATCTCTTTAATGATTTAGAATGAACTTCAAGATTTGAAACTGCTTCAGGCTGATCATTAGGAACATCAATTATCGTTGCATAGTAAAGGAAATGCTGGTTAGTAAAGATTTCCAGTTGAGTTAGTGTCAGAAGGCAACTTTCTTCTAAAATTAAGCATAGTTTGTTAAGCCTTTCTAGTTATTTTATTCTCTGAAATCTGACAGAAGTTCACTTGCTGATATTATGATAATATATTTTCTTTTGGCCTCACACTAGCAATGATGTTTCACTGGTAGGTTTTGTTTAGTACCTCAAAAGGAAAGTTTGGTCACTGAATTTTCCAAGCATTTTATTCAACTTGTATGTGCTTTAACTTTTTTTTTTTTTTTTAAATTATGTTTACTTCCCAACCATGTAGACATGAGACCCTTTCTAGTTTGGAGGCAAAGTAAAAGATACTAATGAGAATGTCTTTGGGACATAATTATGTAGATTTAAAGGAGTGATGTAGTTTTAATTATGCCCTTTAGCTAGTGTACTTGCATATTAAACTCATTCATGTCTCTATATTTCCCTCAGAAACTCTGCTTTTTCTCAGGCCTTAAATTACTACTCGGCTCACGGGCATGCCCAAAAGTTATATACGTTAAGTTGAAGGCTGCCAAAGAGTGTGTTTAAACTATTAATTCAAAACATATAGATGTGTGTGGTTAGAAAAAATGATCCCTGGGTTTATAATGCTTTGCTAGGTTGATATGAAGCAAATTCCAGCCTTTATGTGCATATGTATTCCCATCTTCTTCTGTCCCCAAGTAAAAAATCCCTTGGTTGTAATGTGTTGGAACATGTAATATATTATTTCCCTCAAATATTTTATTAAACACAAGGAATTTGAAATAAAGTAAAAGTAATATTAAATTAAAGCCTAAATTTTTTTTTAACCTCTGCTCTTTTGGCTTGTTTATTTTCTTTTCTTTTTTTTAATTAGTTGTTTTTGGAACTTTATTTCATTTATCTGTTTTTATATGTGGTGCTGAGAATCAAACCCAATGCCTCGCACCTGCTAGGCAAGAGTTCTACCACTGAGCCACAACCCCAGCCCGGCTTGTTTACTTTCATCATAGGCTTCTAGATTTAGCAAAAAAGTACCTTGAAGCTATGAAATGATTTGTACACGTTAATGAAAAAAAGGAGACTACTGAAACCCACTTGTGGGTGGTTTTGCTGTTATTTTTGAGAAGCCAGATCAGGGAAAATTATTGGCACATTTTAAAAAGAGAAGCTGTTAAAAAAAAATTGAGGCTAACTTTCCTCTCAAAGAAACAGTAAACAAGTAGAATTCAGAATAAGAGTCAGTAAACTTTCTTTTAAAGGGCCATATCATAATTATTTTTGGCTTTGTGGTTCATATGGTTTCCATTGCATTTTACTGCTGCAGCATGAAAGCAGCTCTAGACAGTATCTACCCAAACAGACGAGGCTTTGTTATTATCGACAAACCAGGCAGCTGTCTGGAGCTGGCCTGTGGAGCTGGCTATAGTTTGCTGACTCCTAATGTAGAACATAGATTCCTTGATTTGGTTTCATTTTTCAAACTTATACTTATCAAATCCTACATATGTATTTTAGCTTCCTTTATCTGCTTTTTAGCAGTGATTATCAAAATAGCTATGAAACAGGTAGAGATAACACTTCGTAAGATTTCAAATATACACACGTATATTTATATTTTGAAAAAATTTCAAATAGACAAAAACATCCATCACCATATTAAGCAATTATTAGTATTTTCTCATTTATTTATCCCTTTTTCAGTCTTTGTGTTTTTGCTGAGTGTGTTAAAGCAGGTTTCAAACAGTCATGTGATGCTATAGTCAGGGTTCTTCTGAGAAACGGAATCGACCAATATTCTCACCCCCAATTCCTGTGGTGTGTGCATCAGTGGAATTTATTATGGCGGATTGGCTCATGTGGTCAGAGAGGGCAAGAAAGTCCCATAATCTGTGCTGCCTTAAACTGGAGACTCAGGAAAGCTAACAGCATAGTGTAGTCAGAACCAGATGACCAGACAACCAGGGCAGCCTATGGTGCAAATCTCAGTTTGAAAGCAGCGGAAGACCAGTGTCCCAATTCACGCAGTAAGGTGGAGTTAGTTCTCTCCTCCTTCACCTGTTGTTCTACTTAGGCTCTCAACAGATTAGATGATGCCCAACCATATTGGGGAAGGCAGTCTGCTTTATTGAGCCTGCTTGTTCAAATGCGTTCTCATCTGGAAACCCAGACATATCCAGAATTAACGTTTGGCATGCTGTATTCCAGTCAAGTTGACATATAAAATTAACCATTACTGATGCCTATGTACTTCATTGTGCTCTCTAAAATTATGGAGACATTTTGTTTTCTAAATATTGACATCAATTTTACCATTTGGCAAAATTAACAATACTTTTTGCTAATATACAGGCCATCATCATATTTCCCCAATTACCTAAAAAATGTTTTGTTTTCATTTTTCAAACCGTAGTACACTGATACATTGTTTTGAAAGCAATTAATGTTTTCATTATCACATCTGCTATCAGAAAACCTGGTGTACCCCTGCAGTTATTGGTTTCTCATACTTCTCAGGAAAGTGTAATTTTCTTTTGAAAATTTTTGTTTGCTATAATAAATGGCATTTTCTAAATGCTTATTGTTGACATAAATGAATTCTCTACTTATACAACCATCTGGTTTACAAATAAATAAAACTTTCAATAAATTTACTTATTTCAAAAAAAACGTTTTTGTTTTTATATCTGGTTTATTGGAACCAGCATCTATATTGGGTCATAAGTTATATATAAATCTTTTAGAAGTCCCTTACTTCCTGTTTTCTTTATTTTTGTTCTTTGAGTCTACTAATTTTGTTGAAGAAATGAGTGAGTTGCTCTGTATTTCACATTCTGTATTTGTTTCCTTTCATTTGGTATCATTTAGTTTTAACTGTATTTCCCATTTTTCCCCATAAATGGAGTGATCTCTAAGCACTTGTATATACTCAGATTCAGCATTTTGATCAAATCCTTCATAAGTGAGTCCTACTTTATTTTTCATTTTGTGTCATATCAGGAGGCATATTAGGGTAGCAGTAGCCTAAACCCGCCATTGTAAACTTCCTCGTCAACTTTCATCAAATGATTTTTTTCCCATTGACTTTTTCCAAAATCAATTATATAATTTTTATTTCTAAATTTATTAGCTGAAATTCTTTTATAAGCAACATTCCCAAGTCATCTTGGGTATTTGGTTTCCTTGGAAATATAATTTATGAAGAATATAATATTTTTGAATCTTATTTTATAGATTTAGTTTGAATTACCTAAATCATAAACCTTGTGGCCTTTATAGCTAAGAATCAAACCCAGATTTTTTATACCATTTCTAGTTATTTCAGATGCAGTGCCAATAGGAATTATCATAGCAAGTTGTACTTTGTTGCTTTATAAGTTAAAGAGTGAGAAATAGGACGAGTTGGGTAACTCCTTTTTCTCTTCAGTTTTCTGGATAAATTCAGAAAAGAATTAGTAGTTTATTTGATAAACTATAGTGGTGGTCTCCCCACCCCCCAAACAACTGAGTGTTTGGAAATCAGCTTGGATTTAAATTCTTGCTGTACCACATAGCAGCTGTAACCAGACTTTTGGCAAATTAACCTTTCCATGCTTCAGTTTCCTCATCTATCCAGTGAAGATCCTAATAGTGTCTATTTTAAAGGCTTATTATGAGGAATAAATAACTTGTAGAAATATTGTAGTAACTGTTAGGAAAACAGTATGATATTGTACTGTTTATGCTGAAAGTCATTATAGGTCTAAATTTAGTTGATCTTGTATGGAGACCTAAGATTAGTGTCAATCTAGAGAATGAAAGCTATAGATATATTTGATCAATAGTTGTAATTGCAGAAAAACAGTGTTTTAAGTTTTTAGTTATATACCTAGGATTATATATTTAGTGAACTTTTGATAGTATTTAATAGAACTTTAGATGGTATTTGAAATGATGTATAGAATCTGAATGTTTTGTATTTGATTTTTTGTGTTTGAATTAGAGTGAAGGATACTTTTTGGAGATTTAAAGCTTTTCCATCTGCACAGTAGGAATAGTGTTAAGTATATTGCCATATATTCAAATGTGTACAAAATGCTGTATTTTGTAGTATGTGGTGAAAGAAAATGCCCTCTGCCCTTTCCCTGTTTTCCGTTACTTACTTGTTAGAGTCAGATGATATGCTCTCATTTAAATCATGTTTACAATCATTATCTTAATCACATTTGGGGGGATTTTGTCATTTTTTTAAAAAAATGTTTTTGTTAATTGTTCATAGACATTTATTTATTTACATATGGTTCTGAGAAACAAACTCAGTGCCTCATACATGCTAGGCAAGCGCTCTACCACTGAACCACAACCCCAGCCCCAATTTTGTCATATTTTAAAAGAGCCTTTTCGCAGGGTATTACTTTATAAAGCAAGGGTAATCATAATTGGGTTTTTCCGGATGTATAGCAGTGCTTATAATTTTGCATTGTTTTCTTATTGTTGACATCTTCAGATATGATCGAAAGTGTATGGATGAATTTGGTTCCATAGTATACTTTTTCTATTCATTCACTTGCATTCATTGCATAGAATTATGAAGGGCTTTTCACTGTACTTTTGTGGAGTTGTCAGGTATGTTTAGAGTCACATTCAAAAGGGCAGCTGTGTTACAATACATGATTTCTGTAACTTAAAATTTTTCGGAGTATTTTAAAGAACTCCGTATTTGTTCATGTGTATCAGAGTGGGTACATTTAATCCAATTTTCTAGATGTATAGGTAGGCAAATGCAGTGAATAATTTGGTTTTGCTCCTGTGAAGATCCTAACCAGTTGTTTCAGTCTCCCTCCCTCATTATTTATGTGAGATTACATCGTCTAGCCTGAGGAAGGAAGAGCTACTATGTGCAGAACTGCAGGTTTGCAGGATTCTGTTAGTATTTTATGATAGAAAACTGTTTATTCTGTAAACCAGTTTTTTGGTATTATTTGTTCACCATATGCCCAATATTTATGTATTTGCTAATGAAACAGAATTATAAAAATTTTGACAGAATAAAATTATAAAAAGTCATTAGAGCTTTTCCGTTTCAACAGAAAACTGTGCGCATGTGTGTGTGTGTGTGTGTGTGTGTGTACGCAGTAAAGGAAAATGCATATAAAATTCTAAGCTTATGAAGATATGAAGGAGTAATGAAAATGGTGAGTATGTGATTAAATGTGAAGATCTGAGAGCTATCAAAGTCTTCGGGGGTGTCTGTCTGTTCAGGTACTTTACTACAGACACATTTCTTTTAGGTGCTACAGTACTGGCAAAGCTTTGTGTCTGAAAGAGCACTGGAGCTGAAGGTCACAGCCCAGGCCCTTGAATCCCCTTTTCCTGAACAAATTAAAGCAAATGACTTGAGCTTTTTTGTGAGGATCAAGAGTTAAGTTTCTGAAGATGGAAGTTCTTTCTAAAATGCAGATTGCTCTGGCACTTAATTTAGGATGAGATATATCACTTATGAGGGAGCACAGCAATCATTGTTTGGGTCTGTTAAGATTTGACTGTTCATTTTATGATCTTGGTCAAGGTACTTGCCTTCACCATGGTCTGTCTCATGTCCCATTTTTTATGGGGGAATAATCATCTTTATTTCGTGAGGGTTCTTAAGAGGAGCAGGGATAATTACTGTCAACTGTCTAGCACACTACTGTATAGGTACTTTGTTCATAGTAGCTGTTATTTACTTTTGAACTATTATTGATAGTTAACAAATGCTCAGTTTGTGCAAATTAATGTGAAAGAAAATAAACACCCTTTTAATGGAAGGAAGAAGTTGTAAATATTAACAATGGGTAGCATTTGTGAAGAAAAATATCAGTGTTGAAAAATTTAGTAAGCAGTATTCTTTCCATGTTTTCTTAGTGCATTATAATTTAATAGATTCATTGCTACATATTTGTACATGCATGCTTGGTTATTCTTATAACCAAAACTTTGATAAGAAAGTTCTAAGCCTAGATTTTATTTATACTTGGCTTTCCTTTCTCCCTGAGTTCTGTCATCTCCTTACTATGTGTATTGTTCAGCCTTTTTTGAAAACAAAGTTTGAACATAAATTTGTACAAGTTTAAGCATAATTAAATAAGGAAAAACTTACATATTTACAAGTTCGTATTTTGCTGGTGAATTCATTAATCTTCAGTTTTCATCTCTGTTCTCAGTCTTTGCTTTGGTTCACTCTATTAGTTATTCTTGCCCATTATTGTCTTGCAGTTGTGGAAATGGGTTGTGTGTGCATGAGAAACCATCTTTTTAGTTCGTTAACTCATCATGGCAGCTGCTGAGCCATAGCGATACCTTTTAAAAAAGGTAATAGAAATTCTTGTCTGGGAAAATGTTAGGAATCAAAGTTAACTGATGTGAAAGAGCTGTGTATAAGCTTCTAAAAAATTCTGTTGTTTCATGTAGGCTTTTAAATAAAAGTCAAATGCCAATGTTTCAACTCTGGTTTGATGCCTTGTGAGTATCATACAGCAGGAAACAATTTTTACTATTTCTTTTGTGACTACCAGTTTAGTAAATGTCTTTAATTTCTTTTTAGAATCCATGAACTTGATCATGTTGTCTCACTCCGTGTCAATCTCTGGCTATCACAGTTTTCTGTATTTGGCTGTCTTTCTCTTATTACCTAAAAATGACATTGTTTTTATACTATTAGGCTAATTTTCCTGATTATATGTGTTGTAAAATACTTGAGTACTTAACATTGAAAATATGGATACCTTTCAGGATTTGGTGGCTTTTCAACATGTTTTAGATGAACTTAAAGACTTGTCAACCTTGTGCTTGTAAAACTGCAAGTTAGGGGGAAAATAAATTATCATTTAACATATTTTCAATAATTAAATTAACTGCATGATTAAAATTAAAGCATTGAGTTTGTTCAAAAAATATCGTGTCTTATGTCATAATTAAGAGCTAGATATGCCACCATGACTATATTTCATGTTCTATAATTCACAATAGCTACTTAATATATTCTCAGAATGTCAAATATTATGACAGTTTTTACAGATTGTTGTGAAATATTGTAGGTAGATCTGTTAAAAAAAAGATTTAATTCTTCATAAAGTAAATCTAATCTTACAACCAAACAGATAACTTTTGTATAGATATTCCTGCTGTATGTATGATGCATATTTCAGATTAGTTAGTATCATCTGGAAACAAATTAAGTGACCTTGATGCCTACTTCTCAGTCTGAGAAAAGAGGAACAGTCATACCTTGAAAACATTGTTAGGTGCTGCCTAAATTTTAAATTTCAGATTTAGGACACATTAATTTGATTAAAAAGACAACATTTTTTTCAGAGTAAGTACTTTACTCACACCTAAATTCAGACCTCAGTTTTACTTCTCAAAAATGAAGCAAATTGCTTCATTTTTCTAAGCCTCAGTTTGTTTTCTATGAAATGGGATTGAAGCTATCTTCATAATGTTGTTAGGGATTAAGCAAAATAAAAAATATATAGCACTAATATATGTAAAATAGTGTCCAGAACAGAGTAAGCACTCAATAAATAGCTGTTTTTATGGTTAGAAAATAACTTTGAAGAAAGTAGGCCACAAAGTTTGAACTGTGAATCAAGATTGTTTAATTTGAATTTTGATATCACTATTTTGATGGCAGCTGAGAAGATATATTTCTATTGGTCAAATGTTTTTGTGAAAGACTTTAGGAAAATGTTTAAAGTTTCTTAATCTTGGGTTATAAAGATGAAGAACATTTTTTATTGAAATTACCATCAGATTGGTATCATACCTGTAATTTTTTCTTGCCCCCCAAATATGTACATCAGCAATTTACACATAGAATTTTATTGGAAAAAATCAATTTAATATACATAATGATGAAACAATAAAGAATGCCTGTGTTTCTTTTGTTTCCTTGTATTGAGGTATCAAAGACTCAAATCAAAAATACATGAAAAGTATTTTTTGCTTTTGAATCATTTCCTTTTAGAATACCTGTCATTTCTGTCAAAAGATTTTGCATAAACTTATAATTCTATTGCATTATTATTTTGAGTTTTAAGGTGGCAAAATTAGAAATGACATATCATCTTTAAATTATTATCAAAGCAAAGGTTCGTACATATTAATAAGGTAATGAATAAGAATTGTGTTTTTCCCCATGATGCCCCTACCCTGCTTATTATTAAAGAGAACTAAAACAGCAGCAAATACATTTTTTTTTTACATGAAAAACACAAGGGAAGTCAGGCTCACAAAACCAAATATTGCTTTTGAGGATTCAAGCAAATTTAGCAAATATGTTAACTAGGTTCATAGTCTCTAAAGACTGAAATTCTTAACTGCATTATTTTAGTTGGTGAGAGTAAGTGGACAATGGACATGAACTCTCAGTAGAACTGTCTTAATTCATGTGGAATCTGGGAGGAACCCCCAGGCACCCCTGGTCTTGCCTCTGTTGCCAACCACTGTTGTGTTAAATTCTTACCATTTTACTTTGTTGAAATGTTTCTCTGTATTCGCTTTATCATTCGTGAATAGTTTCTCTCTAGAGAGAATTTTTAGATTCTAGATTTAAAAAAAAAAAAATCCTCATACCTTTTACTTCCTGTCTTCTTCCTCCAATGTCCAGTATCATACTCTGCAGTTATTGCTTCAAGGAAAAAGAAAAGTTTAATTAATGAACAAAATGCTCTCAGAGTTGTATAGCAAAGGGAGAAGAAAAGACAGATTAAAGCTCCTTTTTGTTTTGCTTTGTTCAATCACCAATTGAATGGAATAGTATTGAGTGGCAGCCAAAACTATGGAATTTGAGATTACTTGTTTCAATATTGAATGAAGGCTCAGCTGAGAGAGATGGGTTTTAGTGCATTTTTTCCCCCTTAGTGGAATTAAGGTGACTTTCCTTTGCACATTGTGTCACCTCAATTTAGGAGCTAAACAGCTTGTGCTTGTTGGTTGGGTAACTTTGCAGGTTTGTGGGACATGATGTTTCTATAACAGAAGAAAAGAGTAGATAATGATGTTCTGAATCTTTAAGGATCTGAGTTTAACAGTTCATTATACATTTATATGCAATTTTGTGTGCATACCTATGAAATGTAATTCATAGTCCCCCCCCCACCCCCGCCATGATTTTTAAAGATCTCCACTATCAAGGACAGTGAACATAAAGCAGAGAGACTTTAAGAAACAGATGTCCCTTTACCAGAGTTCATTGTCTGGTTTGTATTTAATATAGATAAGGAAGAGAAACCTTAATTGAATAATGGGGTAGATTCATTGCATAATACAAGTCCAAGCAACAGATTTTGTGAAATGTGAATTGTTTGGTCTTATAAGAGGAAACAAAATCTTCAGCATTTATATAAATCATCCATCATGGTAGCTGCTGGTGAAAGGGCTCTCATTATCTGATACTTAAGATTCATAAGTGATTTTGTATTTTTATTTCTTTAGAAACAAGTTGCTTTGGGGATTATTAGTATTCAACAAATTATTTAAAACTGCACATCAAAATATTATTGTATAATTTTACATGTGCTGTGGTTCTGCTCATTTGTATGCTATATCAGACATCAGAGATATCTTTGGAATTTTAAAGAAAATTAAAGTACATATAAAGTGGCTGGTAGACTTGTGATCCTAGAAACTATTATGTCAGAGTGCTTAGATTTGCATAGCTTTGTTTTTGTCACCATTTAAATAATTAAATTTGAATTAATATAAAGAGTTCTTACTTTAGTAACAACCTTTCTTTGTAAAATAGTATGAAAAATAATTTCTAGTTTATGACATGATAACCAAAAAAAGAAAGAAATGTAATACAGAAATTTTCTATAGTAATATGGATAATTTGAAGCATTACTCAAATATGTACACACACATTTATGTATATGAAGAGATTCTCTTGTGTATTTCAGGAAGAGAGATGTTTTGCATGATAATATATTCAGGTAAACTATTCCAGTAAAATTTTAAACAATTGGATTTTTCTTTGAAAGTTTGTAAATGTGAGGTAGCATTGAAAAACGGATTAATGGGGGATCCTTAATGTAATTAAATATTATAAAAGCATATATATACATGTATGTATATTTCTATATAGTTGGTGATAGGGTCAAATTAAATGAATGCAGCATAAAACTGAACTTGGAGACTTGGAGAAATAATCCTCCTTTTACTCAACTAATTTAGCTATGACATGGTGATTGTAGTACTGAGAAAAGTATTGCAAATATATTTAAAGTCAACTGCTTATTATAATTTTCAAGTGACTACTTTTAATTTTCTAATAGTTAGACATCAGTAAAAGGTATTTCTGCCATCATCACTACCAACAATAAATATATGCATTAGGCAGAAAAGGAGACCAAGATCCTAGAGATCTGAAAAGGAACAAGGACCAGTCCTGTCTCCTCTGCTCATTCTGCTCTATTATTTTTTTAAAAAGATAGCAGTTTTCATTTGATAGGTTTTAGGTAGAATCATATTAAATTGCTATTTGAGTAGTCAAAAATAGTATAAAAGGCAATTTTATGTGGTACTGTCTAATATTTATCAAGCTCTTGGTATATGTTAGCCACCGTTATAGGTAATGAAGGCACAGAATTTGATGGAATAGACAAAAATCCCTGACTTCATGAGGTTTGCAATCTCATGGAGTTTCTAGCCAGATCTCTGTCCTTATTTTGGACTCTGGTATATTCAGCTGCCTACTCCATATCTCCCCTGAGATTCTCAATAGGCTTTTCAAACATGGTAGGTAAAAACCGTGCTCTTGCTGGGGAAACAGTACACCTGTGTTTTACCTGCCTTATTATAGCAATCAGGGCTGGGGCTATGGATATATGACCTAGCTCAGCATTTTTCTTTCTCTCCCTCTTTCCCTTGTCTTCTCACTACTGTTTCCATAATAGAGCCAATAAATAAGATAGTAATTTCTATAGCACTAAATGATGATTTTTTTATCTTTTGAATTTTAAAATGTACCTACACTTGAAAATGGTGTCTGCTAGACTGCTAAATATAATATATTTGTTCTTTCTAATACATTGTGGCAAGCTTTTCTGTATCCTTCACTACACATGGTAAATAGCTGTGACATGTTGTTATTCAGTGAATAAGCTTTGGATAAGAAAATCAGCAGACCTAGGTTGAAGTTTCAGATTTGCTATTGAGGAGCTCTGTTACTTAGATATCCATCAGTAAATATAAATAACTCCTCCTACACACAGTCGGCACTACATAATGACATTTTACTCAATGATGGACCGCATATGCAATGTGATCTCATAAAATTATAATGGAGCTGAAAGATCCCTATTACTTGGTGACACTGTAGGGTACCGTGGCACCTTAGCGTAATACATTAGTTACATGTTTGTAGTTACCACTTGTATAAAAGCACATCAATGAGATTATATATAATACATAAAACTTAATAAATGACTATGTTACTCATTTGGGTATTTACTATACCTCTTATTACTTTAGAGTGGACTCCTTCCACCTCTAAAACAAATTTATAGGGCTGGGGGTACAGCTCAGCAGTAGAGTGCTTGCCTTGCAAGGTCCTAGGTTTGCTCCTCAGTATGTGGGGGAAAAAAAAAAAAGAGTTGTGCTTTTTTTGGTTGTTGTTTGTTTTTTAATAGCATGCCTTATGATACCAGTAGCAGCCTTATATAAATTTGCATCTTTATCATATCTCGCTCGCTCGTACTGGGGATTGAACTAGGGGAAACTCTACCACTGAGCCACATCCCCAGCCCTATTTTGTATTTTATTTTATTTGGAGAAAGGGTCTCACTGAGTTGCTTAGTGCCTCACAGTCGCTGAAGCTGGCTTTGAACTTGAGATTCTCCAGTCTAAGCCTCCTGAGCTATTGGGATTACAGGCATGAGCACCATACCTGGCCTCTATCATGTCTCTTGATTGTATCAAGAGGCCATGTTGAATGCTTGACCTAAACCATCTAGTTTGTGTGAAGTACACACTATGATGTTCATACAGTGATGAAATGGCCTAGCGATACATTTCTCAGAACATATCCTTGTTGTTAAGCAACACAAGACTGCACATCAATGATATTATGAAAATAAATGAGATAATAATTACTAAGTGGTAATTGAAGGATGAGAATTGATATATAAAATGTAGATAATATTGATAGTTTGATACATCTTTGTTTGATATTTAAGATATGATAGTTCTCAAAACTGATGTATATACTTTGAAGTATATCTAGTTGTCTGGTTTAGTGTGTGCTCAGCAAGCAGCTTGCTTTTCCCAACTGTTATTTTGATCATGTTCATGTTTGACCAACATCATTGATATTTTAATTTTATGTTGACCAACATCATTGATATTTGAATTTTATGTTAAATTCCTATGAATGAATATGTGAGAGTTTTAAAGCGTCATCTAACATGAAATAATACATGCTTTAAAAAATTGGGTTGGTAGAATTGGAAAAAAAAATTGCATTTTCCTGGTTTGTCTTATCGTCTTTTTCTGTTTGCATGCTCCCACTGTATAGTTCATTTGAAAGAATAGGATGGCAACATAAATTCAGCGTCTTAATGAGAAATCACACTGAAGTTGAGAAGCAAACAGATAACCTGAAGCCACAAAATGAAATTTACATCAGCCCTCCCTTGGTAGAGCCATCTTCCTGCATTGTTGAGAACATAGTCCATCAATAATTTAATTCAGTTACATTTGGTTATTTAAAAAACACTTTGGGGGCTTTAATTCTGATTCTTCATCATAACTTACATGATAAAGTAATCATTACGGTGGTGCCAGTAGCATATCACTAAAAGGGGAATGGGGGAAGTATCTCTCTTCTGTCATAAACATTTTATTATTTTTTTCAGATATTTCTCTGGGGTTTGATAAACTGCTCTTTTGTATCAAATCATATTTAAATGTTTATATATGTAAGTGGTATAATATTACAAGTTGTAAGGGAAAAAAATCCATTAAGATCTGAAAATCAAATTTTCTGTACTAGATATCTTTGAAATGTATAATAAAACATGCCTGATAAAGCTAAATGACCTTTGTTACAAATCAACGTTTCTTATGCTTCTTATTGTGAAGCATTGCAGTGTTTTATAATTTGTATAGTTGCTGAATGTTAAAGTGAATTAGAATGACTTGACTTAAATATACAGGAATTTGCTTTATTCTGTAAGACAGAAAACCATTGTTTGCCCAGTACCATGTTTTAGACACACTGAAAATTGCCACATTGTGCTGAAAATTACTTTCGCTGTTTTTAGCATTGCTGCCACTTTAAAATTTTACTATAATTTTAGAAGAGTCACGTATGTTTCTTGGGCAAATAAATGCATATGTATGTGTTCATCATAGCATGATAGAAAGAACAGACTTTGAACAAGCCACAACAAGGTTTCAGTCCTATTACTGTATGTTACATGTACATGGGAACATATCATTTAATTTTTCCAAATCTTACCTTCCATAGCTATAACGTAGGGATAATTATACCAAATTTATTGTTAGGGGAATCAAATGAGGTAGTCTGTGTTGTGCTGGCTCATTGTTGTTTTATAAACTTTTTATTTGGAAAAAAGTTTAGAATTACAGAAAAGTTGCAGAAATTGTACAGAGAATTCCATATATTCTTCACCTGGTTTGCCCCAATATTATCATCTTGCGTGATTTTTTTACCTGAATATTGTACAGTCATCAGGATCAACAAATTGTCATTGGCACAATACTATTAACTAGAGTCTTTATTCACATTTCACCTGTTTCCTTTCTTATTACTTATTTGAAGAGTCAATCCATGATTTCACATTGTGTTTAGTTGCCATGTCTCCTTAATCTCTTGGTCTGGACAGTTTCTCAGTCTTTTCTTTCACAATCTTAATACTTCTGAAGCGTCCTGGTTAGTGTTTTGTGGACTGTCCCTCACTTTTGATTTTTCTGATGTTTTCTCATGATCAGATAGAGAATATGCATTTAGGGTAAGAATACCAAAGAAATGATCTTCTCTTATAGCATCAGGGGCACATGATACCAACACAACTTATTGCCGGTGATATTAACCTTGATCACTTGGTCAAAGTGGTATCTTCTAGATTTCTCCATTATAATTTTCTCCTCCAAATATCTTAGGAAGATACCTTTAGACAGTATAAACAAACTGTTTATTTACCCACTGAGTCTAGTATCCCTTGCATGCAACTGTTATTATTAGGGTGTCCTAGTAGTTATTTCTATTTTCTTTATAGAAGTTTAATAACGTAGAAGGAATAAAGAGAGTTGTTATTTCTTCCATAATTACTCCTTTCGTTGTACACATATGGGTTATAATTCATTTTATGGGTTATAATTCAGTGCTAGTGTTAGTTTTGTTCAAATTATTCTAGCTTTGGTCACTGCGAGCTCTGAGATTGGTTCTCTTGCCCTTTGACATGGCCTCATTCTCTTTGAGCATAGTCTCTGACACAACAAGGTGCTTCCAATTCATCTTTTATTTTTTCTGCCTCAGTCCTGGAATCAATCACTTCTCCAAAAAGCCTTGTAAATTCTGTTCAAAAAAATAACCACCAGTCATTTAATATACCTTTTTCTAATTCTTGATAGAATTGTTTTGTTCATTTCTTTTTCAATCTCCTTCAGGGGCAGTCTATTGAATTTAGTCTCACCAGGTATGAACTATTGGCTCCTAACCTTTAGCAAAGAAATAAACACTTGCATACGACAGGAGGCTACAGATCCATATCCATCTATTCTTTGTCCTTAGATTGTACTGGAACAATACAGATTTTCACTATAAATTAAAACTTTTATCTATGCCATTTTGTCATTTAGGTCATGATATATTTTAGCATTTATTGTTAGCTTTTAAAAATTTGGTGGGGTTTTTTTGGGGGGTCATATCTTGTTACATAAGCTTAGATACTAGAAGTTAACATGTAATCTAATAAATGAAATATGACATTGTGACTTTGGGAAAATTAATCCTTCTAGCAGCTCAGTTTTAATTATTTAACAACTAATCTTATGTTCATGATGGAAGTAAAAGTGTGCTAAAGATCTTGGCT
The DNA here is from genome assembly GCF_047511675.1 of Marmota flaviventris. Taxonomy (NCBI): domain Eukaryota; kingdom Metazoa; phylum Chordata; class Mammalia; order Rodentia; family Sciuridae; genus Marmota; species Marmota flaviventris. The sequence goes on along the minus strand of NC_092503.1, from coordinate 96,986,728 downwards.
TTTTTTTAAGGGTCTGATTCCTACATTAAAATGTATTTTAATGTGCTATGAGTAACCTCTAGAGGGTGGTTCTGGGTAACCAGTTTCTCTTTGTTAATTTATTTTTTCATGATGTCCTGTCACAAAGGTTGAAAATAAAGGTAGGAGTTGGTGGGAATGAGAATGTAAATGGAATAAAAAAAGAAAACTGGAATGACAATATCATACTGATACAAAATGTAGTATAAGAAGAAAAGTATTAAGCTGGACAAGTTGTATTTTTATGACCAAAGGTATAGTTCAGGACTACAAGACAATTCTGAACCTTTATGCACCTAGAAACATATAATTGAAATATCAATATGAATATTTTAATGTTTACATAAATATTTGATATTTACTATTAATAGGATTAGGGGGTTTTATTTTAGAATCATCTTGGTAGCCCTTCAGAACTTTAGATTTGCATGTATTTTTTTTTTTTTAACCAGATTAAAAGTAGCGGGGAGAGAATTTTTTCATTCATCCCTAGGTTCATGGCTGAGGTCCTATAATGAAAGATACATTAAAAGAAAAAAAATAAATTAATGTAAGTTTTATGTACCTTCATAAGGAAATGAAAATCCAAAGAAACAAGGAAAACCGCATTTTTACACTTAGGTTTCATAAAGAATGGACAGCCTTGGGGAAGTGTGATTGGATAAAGTGGATATAATATATTGGTAATAAACTAGGGCAAAGTTAGCAAGTCCTGAAGATTTAGGTTCTTCCTTGCATATTTCTGTCTTCAGAGATAAGCACATTCCTTTCCTCCAGGTAGAGGCTGGGCATCTCTAGAATGAAGGTCTTTTCCAGAAGGAGTCAGAATTCTTTCTAGATCTATGGCTTGCTTTAGGGTTAGGAGACATCTTCCTGCTTTTGCTGTTTCTGTAAATGCCAATATGCTGTATTTTAGGATAGCATGTCTTGAATCACATCAATAGTGTCTGGAGGCATCTCTTTGATAATCAAGGTAAACTAAAATATAATTTATTATAATAGAAAGTTTTCTAGAGAACACCCATTGTACATTAAAGAAGCCAGATAAAGGAAACTAGAAAAGCAAACTGTGAGAAATATGAACAGAAAAAAAAACTGGGAAAATAAACAGGATGAAATTAATCTAGTGGAAGTCATATAAATTTACATCTAATTCTTGTTATTTTTAATCATAATTTCTGTGTCTTTGAAGCAGAGGGAGCCCCTCTCCCTTGACAACTGGAAGCTCTGATAAGCTAACTTTTGTGAGTCTGTGATTGTAGATATGGATGATGTTTTCAGTTTTTCTTATTTCCAATGAATGAAAAGACCAGTTTTTTTTTAAAGTCCCGCCAACTCATTTTGGACAAGCGCATTCCACATCAGTTGGTCTGCTCTTGTGGTTTTCTGGTATTATTTGCTTTATCTTGACCACCAGTGTGGTAGACTCAAATTGACCATCTCTGCGGGGTTACTAAATTTAGTCTTCTCATCTGTATGTATGTTGTTCAGTAAGCGTTTCACTTTGGTAAATGAAGGGTCATTTGTGGTTTCTGTCTTCAAATTTTGACACATTATATTGGGAATGTTAGTATGTTTTCATTACTGTTAATATCAGTGGCATTCATATCAGTGACTATAAGAGGCATGCCAGGAAAGATGTTGAAAAGTCTATCATTAATTTGTCCTTTCCTTACCATCAAGTATACTTGTCTGAAACATAGTCAGTTGAAGTCACCTGCTTCACATGACCTGCCCTAGACCATTTCCTCCAGGTTGAATAATTTTTATAATATGTTAAATTTTAGGGATTTGCTAAATCTCTTTTGTTACTGAAAGTTGACAGAGAAATAAATCATAAGATTAGCTTTCAGCCCTCTGGTAGGATTAATTCTAATTAATTGTTATTCTATTAACAATTCAAGTACACATTCATTGAGCAACTGCTATTTGCTAGGTTTTGTGCTACACACAGGGTTTACATTAGTAAATGGGAGGCATGTGAGATAAACAATACAGGGACATAGCCCTTTCCCTAACTCATCCTGCAGGATTAGCCCTTTGTCCTTGTTTTTCCATATAGTAATGGCTGCACTGATTCAAACTAATAGGGAAACTAACTTTGTTAAAAGCTCTACATCAGGTTGACAGCTTGATAAACAACCATGTGTTCTGTATCTTTCTTTTTTCATTTTTTGTATTGTCTTTTCTCTCATTTTGTATCCAAGTTTCTCTTAAGTTCAAGAGGAATCTGAAGAAAACTGGTTATGTAAATGCATACTGAAATACTATTTAAAATTTTTTCATTTCAGACTTTTAACTTCCCAGTTTGTCATGCTTTATTCTGAAATATTAATAAATTAGAAATCAAATTAATGATATAAACATTTTCCCCTGGTTTCACTGGAATGAAACATTTTATTTAACTGATTTAGTGTGACTTTCAGATGATCCTGAAGCAGTTGAGTAATAGAGTTCAGTGTTTGCCCACGATTACTGTATGTGTTGATTTTTTTCCTCCAATTTTTTTTCTCAAGTAGAAGACTATGATTTTAATTCCAGATTTTCTGTTAAGTAATGAAATAGCTATTCATTTGACCTCTGGAAACTTTAGTTTCTCATTTCTAAAATATGAATACCTAACTTACATATCTCACAAGTAGTGAAGGGTTAGGGAAGAATCATCTTTTTAAACACTAAAGATCTGTAGAAATGTCAGCTATTATTATTGAAACATGACTAAACCTTACTCTATTTTAAAAATTAATAATAGGTAATGCATTTGTATTAAGTTCTCCATTAGGAGTTTAGAAATGTTTTTTAATATGTGACTGAATAGAGTTAGAATGATGTAGATCACCAGCCCCAGGTGACAGATGACCTTCAAATCTTGTTTTTGGGGTCTGTTTGACTAGAAGATGAAAAAGGTAAACCAACCCACTAGCCCACATATGACCTGTATTACTGAACAGATAGCTCTCCATCTTCCTCCAATGATTATAGCAGGGTTTTTAGATACACAAGCCATCCTCTTTTGATCTATTGATGTGACTGAAAGGAGTCTGATTAATCAACTTACTTAGGATCATTTCATTTAATACATGGTCTGTGGATTTTTGGTTATTTCCCTACTTACTTTTCATTTTCTGACAATAACATGGTTAATTAAAATTTTAAAACTTTAGCTTGACCTTGCCCCCAAGGAAATTTGAAGAAAGAAAATCTGTACACTGGGGTCTAGGATTAAAAAAGTTTCCCATAGCTTCAGGGGAAGAGATTAGGACATAAAGATGGAGAATTTATGTCGTGCTCTTCCAGATTGAATTTTTATAATGTGTGGTCAACACTTTTTCAAGACAACCCCTAGGAATTTTCAGACAGTTGAATATAAAATGAATCTTTAATTTCACCTTTCAAAGGGGCACAAACTAGTTCATGGAAATTTTATACAATTATTATAGCACATAATCATAACATACTTAGCATTTTACAGTTTACAAAGTGCTTTTACATAGAGTAAAGGTCAGGTGTCATTATTGTAATTTAAAGATGAAAAAAAGACTAAGGTAATTTATAATTGCCCAACACTGTTAAGCTAGTAGGTGGTAGAACCAAAACCTGTTATCTCTGTAACACCTTGCTGCTTCATACACCTGTGAGAAATTGTCACCAATAAGAAGTGAATTAACTCTTATAGAGAAGAAATATTTACTACATCACAGGAGGTAATTTACTGAATTACAGTAATCCTAGCAATGTCTTCCAGCCATGTCACAAACTTTAAATTGCTTAGTTGATTTTTTTAAAGGTCCCTATGAATTATAGGGAGTAACTAGATTCATGTTTTTCTAATTAGGAAGCTGAAAGCAAAAAACATGAGTAATTTCATGTTACAAGATCTGACACCAGATCTGACCCATTCAAGGTAGTCTTTTCTTGTATTAACAAGCCTTTTCTTGTATTAACTATTAAGTAAAACTGATAATCTTGATAATGACAATAACTCTTAAGTATTGAATGCTTATTATTTTAAAAGGAAACTAGAGCTGGGCAGTAAAGTGATAAAAACTGATTTTATTTAGAAACTATTATAATATGGAAGAGACCTTGATATAGGACTGTGCTCAACTCCAAATACAGCCTGGACAAGTGGGACTTACAGCTAAAGAGTGGGGTGGTGGTCAGTGGATGGAAAAATTACTAAGAAGAAAGAAACATCAGGGGTAGGGGGATTCTGGTTAACAGATTCTTGCCAAAGGCAAGGGTAGTGGGTGAAGAATTTGACCAGATATTGATGATGATCAGATATCAAAGATGAATAGATATCGAGGGTAAAGGGATCTCTCTAAACTGAAAATCTGGTAATGTAGAGAACACAGAAATGATGAGTCCTAGTTGAGAAGAGGATTCAGGGGCTCTGACTAAAGTTTGGTCAAGGAGAATATTATGGTTTGGATGTGAAGTGTTGTCCCCCAAAAGCTCATGTCTGAGACAATGCAAGAAAGTTTGGAGGAGAAAATGACCAGGTTGTGAGAGTCTTAATCTAATCATTGATTCAATCCCTGATGGGATTAACTGAGTGGTGGTTGGAGGCAAGTGGGGGTGGCTGGAGGAAGTGGTTCACTAGGGGTATGTTACGAGAGGTATCTACTTTGTATCTGAGAGTGGAGTCTCTGCTTTCTGATCATGATGTGAGCCACATTCTCCACCATGATGTTCTGCCTCACCTTGAGCCCTGAGGAATGGAGCCTGCTATCTATGGACTGAGACCTCTGAAACCATGAGCCCTCAAATAAACTATTTCACCTCTATGATGTTCTGGTCAGATCTTTTAGTCACAGCAGCGATATAGCTGACTAAAACAGAGTATATTGGGCTGTGGCTGTGGCTCAGCAGTAACACATGTACCTGGCATGTGTGAGGCACTGGGTTCGATTCTCAGCACCACATATAAATAAATAAAGGCCTATCAACAACTAAAAAATATATTTAAAAACAAAACAGTGTCTTGTCAATCCTCCTCTTGTTTAGGAACATAAAAGGCATTCTTCTTTCCTGTGAGCTACCTAAAACTGTTTCTTGTTCACTTGCCTTTTGTTCATAAAGGACCAATGGACACATCTGTTGAGTCTTAGTGATGTGACCCTTGTGATGTTTAATGAGGGAGAGATACTTTTGAAGATAAACAGAAAGGTAAAGATTAGAGGCTGAATCATCTGTGTACTCAAGTTCATAGACCTTCAGGATCCACCAGTTGTCCCAGGACTGACTTTCTTTGATGGTGTGATACAGCAGTGATGTGATAAATTTTTTTCATTTGCCTTTTGAACCCGATTATGGTAGAGACATCAGATAGATCGCCCGGGACAAAGATGTAGCAAGTGCTTCTAACCACTGTGGAAGTGCCTCCTTTTGTAGACAGGATCATACTAAGGGCACTGTGGTCACATGGAACACTACACCAGGGTTCTCATGATTGACAAGTCAGTGTTCAGGCCAGTGACGGTGATGTCCAGGGCTGAGGGGAATTGCTTCAGCAGTGAATAGATGACTCTGATATTGAGTCACACCATTTAGCCACCTGATAAGTTCCTGGGAATAGTACCCAAAAGATGGGAATTCTTGAAAAGTGGTGAGGTTGTGGGTGGAAACTTAGCCCAGTTCTGTAGCTGTTCTTTTTGCATCACCTCCTGAGAAATTGAGATCACCTACAAAGGAGACTGTAATGTGCTGAACAATTCCTCCTGATAGAGCAAGATGAGCTGGAGGAAGTGGGTAATTATTTCAGAGATAGTTTTAAAAGGGAAGAAAATTATAGGGACCCCAGTATGATGAAGGGATTTAGTAAGGTAACAAGATCTGGCGCAATTGTGTAGCAACAGATAATAGGCTTGGGTTCCACAGACAAAATAATCACCAGCAGCATCCAGGAATCATAAAGTAATTATCTGATGGCTGAGGGTGACTACAGAAAAAAATTTTTGATGGTGAAAGGAACTGTTGGAGGTGGTTCATGTGTGTGGTTGGGTGAATCTGAGAAATTATGCCAGGAGGGGCAATGGGTCATTTCCATTTTTATGAAGGATATCTAGGGAACCAGTAGTGGATTTGATTCTTTATGTTGGATTAGTGATGACTAGGCAAGTGTAATGAAAAATGCTCATTTTCAAAAAGGGCCTGGTAATAAAATTGTGATGAAAACAGACATGACCCTTTTAGGGGTAGACTGAAAAGACTGAGGAGTTTTGTCACATGGCGATTTGTCCAATTTAAAATGGTAGAGGGAGAGAGAGGAAGGGTTATAGCAAAATAGGTATTTTGATTGATCAGTGGAATGTGGGAAATACTAGATGTGCCCACAGGGAAAGGAGCATAATAACAGAAGTCTATAGCACTATGGGTAGGAGGCTACTTTAGCAAAGACTTGCTAGAGGTGGGTGAAAAGTCTTCTGAGAGGTAGGGAAAGGAGGGAGGAGTAGGAGCTCCTAAAGTTAGGGACCAATGTGAAGAAGACTAAATTTAGGTGAGGAAAAGCCATAGTGAAGTAATTGGGAAGTTCAGCAGTAGAGTGGAGAGCCCTTAAGGTTCTTGAAAGCATCTTTGGATAAGAGGATCCCAGACAACGAATATGAGGAATGATTTCCTGATCATGGTATACAGGGGAGAGGCAATTGGAAAGAAGTTAGGTACCCACATCCCACAAGATCTCAAAATTGTCTGTTGCCATTTTGTTTTAGGGTGAAGAAAATATTGAACACTAGAGGCTTAGTCTGTGATGATTGTTCTACCCAAGCTGAAATGATATGACCTGGATATTGAACACACAATGATTGCAACTGAATTTTGTCTCTAGCTCACTTTTGCCTAATGCCTTAACAAGGTATTTTGTGTCTAAGAGGAAGTTGCCATAACTGTTCAGAATACATAAGGAGGTGACCTACATTCTGGATTGAAGTGGAGTCTCATGGGAATCTTAAGTCTGTCTAGTTGGCATTTCGGGTAATCAAGAAGTATAGAAGGCTTCAGTAAATCCTTGGGAACATAGCAGTCCGGGTAAATTGCTGATTTTTCCCAGGTGAAGCCAAACTAGTATTGAGATTCCTTATAAAGAAATGCTTAAACACTCTCTCTCTCTCTCTCTCTCTCTCACACACACACACACACACACACACACACACACACACACTCACTCACTCATGACTATGAAATATTGCATATTGGAGGAGACAGCAGACAGGATAGTATGAGGATTAGTCACCAACTGACTAACCATATCCTTCCCCATTTGACTTTTTAATAGTCAAAATGGAACTATTGCATGGAATAGAAGTGGGGTAGCACATTCTACTCATGTTTTTTAATCTAATCTTACTTAATCACGGGAGCCTTTCAAGTCCTGGTCTTAAATGATATTGGGGAATACTGGGGAAGGGCATGGAAAGATCTATTTGTTTGAGTTCTGTATCCCATACATCTAATATCATTTTTTTCAGTATAAAGAAGAGGGAATTCTAATAGTTGATTTAAGCCTGTAATTAAATGGGTAATAGGCTAAAAGGAGGAAAGAAATCCCAGCCCCCTTGGGGAAAGTGAGACAAAGCCATTAGGGAGCTAGTTATGAAAGGAAGGAGTCAGGGACCTATAGAAGGAATCTTGCAGGAATCTTTATACCCCAATTCTGAGAATATACCTTCCCAACAAGTTTACTGGGGTAGAGCTGAGGAGGAAGTTATACAGGGCTTTTAGAGGTCCCATAGAAATAGAGGCAGATCATAAGGTAAATTATCAAAATTCACAGCAGGTGAAATTTGGACTCTGAGGAAGAGGTATTGGTATTAAGGTAGAATGTGTCGCTGTAGTGGTATTAAAGAAGAATGTGTTGCTGTACTACCAATGAGAAATGTGGGAGAGTTCAACTTAAAGGGTTATTTTCACTTTTAAATTTAGTAGTAGTTGAGGGCATTGGGCATTTACTTCCCTAGAAAAGTGTTGGGGATTTCTAAGGAGGGGATTTAGACTTTTCACCTCATTTTGAGAACCAGGTAATTCCAGGTCCAGTGTCCTTTTTTCTCTATATGGGTGTGTGTCCAGATCAGAGGGAATCCTGAATTGTGGAGCTTGCATTGTATATTTTCTAGTTTTTTTTTTTTTTTTTTTAAATTCTGTCTTCATAATGCTGGGCTAATGTCTGGAACTCAGATAATATATACATTTTTTTTTCCCAGTAATACTATTTTTCTGTAATGTCATGGGGTTCTGACCTGAGACTATTTATAAAGCTTGCGTGGTCATTGCAGAAGCTGTTTGAGAAGTCAGTTCCAGCCTGAATGGTCTTTCCATGTTGTATCTAATTGAGGATGATAGCTACCTTTTAATTCCTTTGTTATTTACAGTTTTGGACATGTAGGGAAGATTCCTAGTAATTTTTTTCTTCCTTGAGTCTTCAGTGGAAATCCGGTTACCCTGAGACCCATGAAGGACTTTAGAAAGGAGGGTTCATTTGGCCTTTGCAAACCAAAGGGAGGCATCTCCAGACCCAACTAATGGGAGGATAAATTGCCATAAATTGGGAAATCTTGGACAGTATACTCCTAGAACCTTTTTTCTTTTCTGGAGTCAGGAAGATTCTTGGTGATGGCATGTAGTTTAAATGCCAAGTCTTCATTGGCCTTGCATGGGAACTTGTATTGGCTACAAACTAAGCTTCATCTTTGGGAGATGGGAGTCTGGAGTTGAGAAGCTGGAGGTGCAGATGGTAGAGAACATTCAGGGAGAGAAGGCTATAAAGGAGGGTTGGGAGAGGAGAGGAATTTGGGGGTGCAGTGGAAAGCTTTTGGTGGTTTGCTTGGTTGGAAATTTTTTTCTGAAGTCATTGTGAACGTCGCTAATTTGATAAGGATTGAATTATTTAGCCATTTTTCAGCTTCTTCATTAAAGGTAAAATGGGCGAACTACTGTACATCTGAAAATTTTGTTCCCTAATGCTCTAGAACCTTCTCTTAGGTGGACTAGTATGGGTATAATCCAGGAGGGTAGCTGAAGAGAGTTTAGTAAAAATTTGCCAGTAAGAAAGCACACAGCCAGTTTATGGGCTGCAGCGGTGAAGCACATAGTCAGGAAGGATTTAAGAAGGAGAGTTACAATTGACCTAAGTTCCCATGGGAGGAGCAGAATTAAATAGAACGGAGAAGCCTAGTAAAGAACCAGGAAAAAGATTCCCGCTGAGGCCTTAGGGAGTGGATCCTCACTTGAAACAGAGTTGGGGGTGGAATTCCCCATTCTATGATTTCAGGAATGAAGCCCCACTGGAAACAAAGTCTGGGCATCTAACCCAGCTTTAGACAGTACACAGGTTGCCCCCATATTCACCATGGTTTGACTTAAAAATGTTCAATGTTACATGGTGTGAAAATAATGCACATTCAATAGAAACCATACTTTCTGTTTTGAATTTTGATCTCGGCTAGGGATGTGTAGTATAATCTTCTCTGGAAAAGCTAAGCAGCATCAGCGAGCTGTGGCTCCCAGTCAGCCGTGTGTTCATGGGGGTCAACAGCTGAGACTCTATCCTATGTTACTAAACTGTGATCACTGTGACAAAATACCTAAGAAAAACAACCTAAAAGAAGGAGAGGTTTATTTTGGGTCAGTTTCAGAGGTTTCAGTCCATATCAGCTAGCTTCATTGCATTGAAGCCTGTGGCAAGGCAGGAACATCATGGCAAAAGGGAGTGGCTGAGGAAGGCTGTTTACCTCATGGCAGTCAGGGGGTAGAGAGAAGGAAGAAGGGACTGGGGACAAAATATAGTTCCCAGGTCCATGTCCCCAAGGACTTACCCCCTTTCGACTAGGTTCCACCTCCTACAGTTTCAACCAACTTCCAATAGTCCTTTCCACTATGAATCCACTGATGGATTAATCCATTGATGAGGTGAGAACCCTTATGATCCATTACTTCCCCAAAGCCCCACCTCTGGCCCACCTCTGAAAATTGCTGCCTGAGCCTTTGGGGGACATTCCAGATCCATACTATAATAGTAGGTTAGGGGTATTTATTGCATTTTGACTTAGGATATTTTCAGTGTATGAGTTTACTGAAACATGACCCAAGTGAAGTTTAGGAGCATTGCTAGAATCTTAAGAATCAAAATATGCCCTCACCATTCTTCAGCAGACATTTATTTGACACTCAAGTCAAGCAGGCAGACTGGAAACAAAGTATGTTGAGGATTGGTTGTTATATCTGAGGGCCTAATGATGGTGGTTGGATCAGATGTGAATGAAAGCACCAAAAACAGAGCTGGGCAGTAGTTAAAGCAGTACAAATAGACTTTATTCAGGAACTATTGGAATATTGGGGAAAGAACTGAGCTTAATTCCAAATATAACATAGATAAAGAGGGATTTATAGCTGAAAAGTGGAGTGAGAGATTCTATCAATGTTCACCATTGGCTCCTGTCAAACATCTTGTTGAAGGTACAGTGTCTGCCTTCATTTGACCAGTGGGGTATGGCTATCACCTAATCATGGAATTATAAAATCACCAACCATCAGACAGTGGAAAACATTTAATGGAAGCAGAATAGTGGGACAAGTACACTTTCAAATGCTGTGGTGGGACCAAGGAGTTCTTGCACGTGCACTTACTTCATTTTTTTCTTGCATGATGGTACTAAGCTAAGTAACAGATTTTACCTGAAGGAGCTTATGGTCAGGAACAGTTAATCACCTATGTAAAGAGGTGATTGATAGAAAATAGATGTAGTGTTTTATAAGAGAATTACAGTTAAGCTTCATAAAAATTAAAAATGTAGTGAAGATAAATCCTCTAGAGACTTATAGGTCCGTATAGGGAGAATATTACTGAAGTTTGGAGGAACAGATTACTTTTGACTTTGGACTCTGAGATGAAGTATCATCTAAAAGAAAGAAGTTACATCCTAAAAAGATTTCATTGGAACCTATGATTTTTAAATACCTTATTATTGAGAAAGTGCACTATTATGGAAAGAACATGGGCTTTGGAATCAAACTTACCTACACATGATTTTCAACTCTGCCATTTATTTAATAGCTGTATTATATCACATTGCTTCATTTCTTTGAACTTCAGTTTTCTCATGTGTAACATCACAGGTGAACTGTGACGATTTAAATGATTAAGTGGGATTACAGTTTTAAAAGCACCTAGCAAAATGCCTGGCGGTACCTAATTGCATTTCGATAAATGTTAGTTCCTTTTTTCCCTCTTATCTCGCTCATTTCAAAGTCCCTTCCATACCATTAGCTTATTTTATGAACACGGAGGCAGGAATTCCAGGTAGGAGGCAATTGCAGTAGTTCACTCATTCATCAGGCACTTGCTGACTACTTGCTTTATATAGTGCACATGCAGAGGCAAGTATTAATTATTTTAAGAGACATTTCAGAAGTAGAATGGGTAGAATATGGGAGTTAAGGGACAACTAGGGGAAGGAAGGCAGAAGAGAGGGTAAACTGATTTATGTCTAGTATAATCTCTGGAATCAAACTAAGGGCTTGGGAAAGGATTACTCTTAACTTTAAACATGTGCAGTTGCTCTCCATGTTTGTATCCAACCCTAATATTAGAAAAAAAAAATTACATAGTAAACATGTACAGACTTTTTTCCTGAAACAAGTCATTATGCCTAAACAATGCAATAACAACTATTCACAAAACATTTATATTAGGTATTATAAGCAATTTGTAGATGATTTAAAGCATACAGGAGGATATAGCAGATTATATGCAAATATCACATCATTTTATCTGCAGTACTTGAACATTCACAGATTTTGGTATGGGGGAATTGGTGTCCTGGAATCAATCTTCATGGATAATGAGATGATTCTACATAACATTAGCTGTCTTCTACTTGAGAAATTTGTTTTCTGTAAATTTTTTTTTTAAAGAAAGTATTTATATCACAAAAGGTGCAATGGTTGTATCTGATGTCAATATACATCTGCCTCTAAATATCGAATTTATTATAGAAAAATATCACTTTGTACACACTGATTCTAGCTGGCATTGCAATATCACTATTACAGTATTGACTGAGTTTGCCTTTTTCTTTTTCTCAACTAGTTTGACAGAGGTTACTCTTACAATATCCGTCATAGCTTCGGAAAGGAAGGCAAGAGGACAGACTATACACCTTTTAGTTGTTTGAAGATTATTCTGACTAATCCACCAAGCCAAGGAGACTATCATGGTAAGTGCTTTCAGTGGATATGCTGGAAACTGCAGAAGCCTAGCTATGCAGGAAACACTGAAGCAATGTAATGGCTTTTTTTGCATTACTGACCGGGCCCAGTTTGTAGCTTATGTCAGTCATGAGTGTCAAGCTAGAGCGCCATTACTCTAACAGTGATTTGTCTTATTACTGAACTAGGTCAGACAAGAGAAATTCATTCAGCTGCATTTTAGTTTGTGCTGGACTGGGCTTTTCAGTTCTCAATTTCCACACTTCTGCTATTCTCTTTCCTCCTTTTTCTGCAAGTGTCTTAGAAAACTGATATAAGTTTTTCAAAGCTTATTGGAGTTGAGATACTGTAGTTTGGAATATTAGATTCATTAATTTTTTTATGAATTTTCTATTCATTAATTTTCTAAAAGACTATTGAGGAAGAGTGTGTTTTATTCTCATTACTGTTATCTGATTAACCAACAAATACTGAGCAATTTTATAAGTCATGGTGTCAAACATACCTATCAATTTGCCTGAGTTGTTAGTTAAAAAATCCATGTCAAACTGTAATTTGAAGACAGCCGAGTTCATTTTTTTTTTTCCATAAAGCGTTCTCTAAGTATACATGGAAAAGTTTCTCATTTGTCTGGTGTGTCAAGCAATGATTTAATAGCTCATATTAATAATTTTAGATTACCAAAGCATTGCTGTAATATGTGTCAAAATAATTTTTTGTTTGTTTTAGAATCGAGTGAAACAGTTTCATAAGATTGCACACTGTTAGGCTGTTAAAGGGCAAATAATCACCAACATATTCTTAGAAAGACTCCATGCGTCCAAAGCATTATAAAATGCTTTTACATCGATTACTTAATAAGTGAAGAAGTGGCCAGTGCTTTTAATATGCAGTGAGTGATTTCTATCACTTGTGTTAGAATCCCTTAAGATAACCTTTGGAAATACAGATCGTTCAGGTCCCACCCTCAGACATAAAAGATTAGATTTTATTTGCATTTCCCTGTGTAGTTTTTATGTCTTCTAAAATTTGAAAGTCATTGACCAGATACTTCTATTGAGAAAGCCAGAAACTTGTTAGCATAGCAGCCATACCAAGATGTGAACTCGGAACTGAGTTTTTGGCCAACTAAATTACTAGGGATTCTTCTTGTGAATTTCCAGGTCTTAGCATTCATCACTTGTGTAATTGACTTTTATTAGCATAAATGCAGGACTTTATATTTTTTTATTTCTGTTAAATAATATCTTATTTCAGTGCATTTTTATTATATTTGTTTCTAATTTATACTCTTTCACTCAAACATAACAGTGGTTAAGCTTATCTGTAATAGATATGTTCTAAGAGCTGCAGTGGGGACCTGAAACTACAAATATTAGTGAACCCTGTGTATACTATTTTTTCCTATACATATGTATTTGTGATGAAGTTCGGTATATAAATTAGGCACAGTTATCAATAATAACTAATAAGTACAACACTATGCCATAAATAAAGTTATGTACATGTGGTCTTTCTCAAAATATCTTATTGCCCTGTACTTGCCCTTCTTATGATGTGAGATGACTCAGTGCCTATGTGATGAAAGGAAGCAAGATGATTGATATAAGCCTTATGATGTAGCATTAGGCTACTATTACAAGAAGGATCATGTTGGCTGATCCTGTGTCAGTGAGCCATTCTGATATCAATAGTTGAGTGTCAAGTGTTGCTACAGAGGTTGTGATCCTTTAGTGATCAGGAGATGACTGTAATGCTAAATTTTAACTGAGGATTGTATTCTGTAATTTGTCCCCAATGTTTGTGGGATTGGAAATACTTTTAGCAAATTTTGGTAACATCCACATTGCTGATTCTTCCTCTTCCTCTTCCTCTATAGTTAAAAAGTTCTTCCAGTTCCTCATTTAATACTTCTTGATGGCTTTCAGTATGTTCTTCCACTTCTTCATCAAGTATGTCAAAAAATCCTCCACTGATTTGTCTTGCTGCATAAATGATTTTCCTTGTCTCTTGGTTCCTGGGAAACCTTTAAAATCACCACAACTTTACTCCTTAAGTTCTTCCAACAGGCATTTACAATTTCTGATCTTAGTTTATCCACTTAAACTTCATGAATTTTATGGCATCAGCAATAGTGAATCATTTCCAGCACTGTATTATGTCCAGATTAGGGTCTACATCAATTGCTGATTAAATGCAACCAAATACCAGATGGATGTGTGTGGCTTTGGCAAATCAAATGATGCCCAGGTCAAGGGAAGCAGCAAAGTTATATTTGGAGGTAAAAATACAACCTCACTGTTTTTGTTTTCATAGCAAACAGATTCAGGATGTTGAGGTGCATTGTTACTAATGCAACTATTACTAATAACAACTCTTTCTCTTCTAAGTATTTTTCCATTTTGTGAATGACGTGATGGTGGAACCATTCCATAAATAAGATGGGTGTCACAAATGCTTTTTAATTATGTTGGCAGAATATGGGCAAGATAATTTTTGTTTTTGAGAGCACATGGGCTCTTCACTCTGTTCACTATACCTAACTTCATCATATGCCCTATAATGGTGCTGTTACTGGAGTCCTAGGCCAGAGGCCCAACTCTGCAGGTCCCAGCAAATCAGGTCCTGCCGTTCACCCCAAAAACCAAACAAAAAGCAATGGTGAAAATCAGGAACTTCAATCATATGGCCATATTAGGGAGATGATATAGCTCAAGCATCTTGGTCCTGTCTTTGAGGGTACTGACATGAACTTTAGGTTTAAATAAAGGAGGAAATGGAGCAGGGAGTGAGAGGTATACATAATTAAGCAATCTTGGTCAAACTGTGGTCTGGTTGGTTGATATCTCAGTTCTGATTCTGTGAGGTAGCTCTGGAGAAGTCAGAAGTCCTTTTTACTTGAGGGGACAATTCCCATATTTTATTTGCAGGATATTTGTCAGACTTGTGATCCTGGAAAGGTATAATTTGGTTCCTGTGAGATGATTCTCCTACTTAGGTGGGTAATCTCTTCATGGGGTGATCTGCCTGGAAAGAGGCTTCACTGTTCCTGGAAGGTACAGGGTAATAACTAAAATTTTCTTTGTCCGCTCCAGGGGTCTGGAATAGGACACTATAAAAGCTGGCAATTCACTTGTCCCTGCAAATCTTGGAAATACCTTAGTTACTCTTGGTGTCTTTAGCCTCAAAGTTGGTAGATAACTAGCTTTGGATGAATACTCCTTAAGTGATTAACTTGCCTGTGTGCAGAGTTGAGCAGGAATCTGACCAAAAGTTTTAGGCAAAAGGGACATGTACAAAATGAAATCAGAAATGCCAAACCTTTATCCTTCTTTTAGTTAATCATCGGGCACCAGTAGGCCCAAATTAAGAATTGGTGCTGTTATCAACAATGGCATTTAAATTTGTTATATTGCTACATAGTACAAGTTAATCTGTCCTTCCATGTTTTATGCCCTCATGCCTCCTTTGCACTTTTATGAGGTTCTTTTGAGCACTTTCTTCCAGAAGAGTGGTTTCTTTGCAATTCTGAAAATTTGCAAATTTGAAAATTTGCTTTGGATGGCATCCCTTCTCTTTAATCAACTTTTTCAGCTCTGCAGGAGGTGTGATAACAGCAGCTTTTTCCACTGATTCAACCTCTCTAGTAATTATGTTTTTTGTTCCAACCCTATTCCTGAATCTATGTAATCTTTTACTTTGCAGTAAATGGCTTGATGTCACACATTTTAAGGGAGCCTTGCTAAAGTCTTTGTATAGACTTAAATCTTTCTGGAGCTCCTAGATCACATTTTCTGTTCAAGTTTTCTACCCACAAATTTAATGCTTTTTCCATCTTAACTATGCACTTGTCACATCATGCATCCAACTTTTGCAACTTGAGGTGGATAGGATTAGCATGAATTTCTTTGTCCTCCTTCACCATTTCATGGATAAAAAATTTATTCTTACCACAGATCTTAGTCACCTCAGCATTATATTTTTCTTAATTAGTTGAGACATTTCACCTTTTTGGTATACCCAAATTGCCAGCAACAATACTCTTGTGCTTTGAGGCCATTATGAAGTCAAAAAATTAGTTATTTGAATAGAAGCATTGCAGTACCATGACGGTTGATCTGATAACCACGACAGCTAGTAAGTGGTTAATGGGTAGGTAGCATATACAGCATGGATATACTGGGGATGAGGTGGGAAGAAACAAGATTTCATTACACTATTATGAATGGTGTGTAGTATAAAACTTTTTAATTGCTTTTTCTGTAATTTTAATTTAATACATTTGGACTGGATTTGACCTTTCATAAGTGAAACCACAGAAAACAAAACCTCAGGTAATAGTGGATTCCTGTTCTATATTTAACAAACACTTGACTCATATTTTTGGGGACAGATTCACTTATTCCCCCTTTAAAAAATAAACCTGATTTTTTTTTTTTTTTAGCACCTTTTCAGGCTCACAGCAAAATTCAGCAGAAAGTACAGAGAGTTCCTGTGTATCCTATGCCATTACACACGTATAATATTCCCCCACTATCAACATCCCTCATCAATGTTATATATCAATTGTTACAATTGACAAACCTGCATTGACATATCATTATCACCCAAAGCCCATAGTTTATATTAGGACTTGCTCTTGGTGTGGTGTATTTTATGGAATTGGACAAATTTATAATGCCATCTATCTACCATTGTGGAGAAGAGTGTCACTCTTAAAAAAATTCCTCTGTGCTCTGCCTATTCATCTCTCCTTCCCCTTACTCTCTGGCAACTACATCTTTTAACTAACTTCATAGTTTTGCCTTTTACAGAATGTCATATAGTTGAAGTCTATATGTCATTGGAGGGCTACATACTTTGAAATTGTTTTCTATCACTTGGCAAAATGTGTTTAAATATCCTCCCTGTCTTCATGTCTTGATAGCTCATTTCTTTTTATCACTGAATAATATTCCGTTGTCTGGATGTACCATAGACTATTTATCCATTCATTTACTGAAGGAAGTCTTAGATGCTTCTAAGG
The DNA here is from genome assembly GCF_047511675.1 of Marmota flaviventris. Classification (NCBI taxonomy): domain Eukaryota; kingdom Metazoa; phylum Chordata; class Mammalia; order Rodentia; family Sciuridae; genus Marmota; species Marmota flaviventris. Next base: position 96,969,477 of record NC_092503.1, on the reverse strand, counting down.
TTTGGCAGTTATAAATAAAGCCATTATAAAGCTGTGTGTACACACACACACACACACTTTTTTTTCTAATATTCACTGTGAGGAACTAATAGAGCTTCTGGAGGTAAAGTTCACAAAAGTGTGAGAACCCCAAGACTTGGCCAACACTGAGGCTGCAGCCATTTACCTATAACAATTAGGCTTTCCTGTTGGCACTGCTTCCTCTGGAGGTCCTGCTCATGGGTTTCTGCTTCAGTCAGTTGTGATTCTGTTTTCACCTGTCTCTCCAGTTTGGGGGAATCACAATTTTATGTGGAAGACAGAAACAAAGTAGGTGTTTATATCAACAGCTTCTCCAAGCAATAGTCTGTTTCTTGTAGTGAACATAGCTTCAAAAGACCTTTCTGTGGCCATTAGTACTTCAAAGATTAACAGTCTTCATTTTTTTTTTTTGGCTTTGTTCTTTCTGACCTTTCATACAGGTCTAGTTATTATTTCATGTATACTTTGGGTAATTTTTTGTAGTCTGTCTCCTTTTTCTAATGCCCTTTCATCATTCTGTGATTAAACAACAATACCCCTTATACCCTCATTTCTTTCTCATTGGGGTGCCTTGTAATCTTATCAGATACTTCAAGAATAATAGCTTGCATGTTTTGAGGGCTTACTATGTTTATGCCAAGAGCATAAAATAGTTTATGTTGCATTCTTATGCTAGATATGTGAGATGGATATTATTATTTCCCTCACTTGAGCAAACTATGAAGCTGAGTCAGTAAGAAGATATTTGTCTAAATACCCAATTAGTAAGTGGTGAACTGAGTTTCAGATTCAGGCTGTGCAGTTCCACACTCTTAACCATGTATTATAAGGTTTCTCAAATGTTTCTTTGCACTAAATATTTGTTTTCTTCAGAATAGAGATATACTGTAAATTTTTAAAATTGCATTGTTTGTAGGGGTCCATGTTATTATAATGGGTGTTTTTGAGAAATACATTTGTGTTTGCCATCCTGGCTGTTTTCCATATTTTTTCATCAACTGGTTTCCTGTTGATTTCATTAAAAACAAGCTGTTTCTAATTAACTTACAAATCCATCATCTTTATGATAAAAAAAATCAGTTTCCTGTATTCATTTTTCAAGTTAAATATTTTACTTACCATTGGAGTTTCTTATTAGGATATTTAAAATTTACTAGGTTTTGGCCCAAAATATAAGCTTTTAATTATAATCCTTGTGTTCTTATTTATTCAAGTATTTCTAATAGTTTCTTTTTTTCTCAAGCAATATAGAGATGACATACTACAAGTTGTCTTTCTGTGCAATAGTTTCCTATTTGTCTATTTCATTTTCTTCCATGATTCCTCTAAATTTGGATTCTCTTCACAGGAAATAGGCATAGAATGTATTGAAATGGTATAAGAGCTTCATATTTCTAAGGTTTTACATTTTATTTTTTGTTTACATTGTTCCTCCCCCCCCCCCCTTTTTTTTTTTAAAGAACTGCAACTTTTAAAAAAATATATTTATTTTTTTAGTTGTAGGTGGACACAATATGTTTATTTCATTTTCATGTGGTGCTATGGATCTAACCCGGTGCCTCATGGGTGCTAGAAGCGCTCTACCACTGAGCCACAACCGCAGCCCATCTATTTCCCTATTCTTATGTGTCTGTTATGTAACTTATGTAGACTAGAAAAATGAGATTATGTAAAGTTTTTTTAAGGCAAACTGTTAAAGCTACTTTATGATTATCTGTACTTACTAGCAAGTAGCAAAATTAAAGCTGTTTTCCTCATCATGTACATCTTAGCCTGAAAATGGTGTAATATTCTCTGTAACTCTTGAGCCTGTAGCACCCTGATAACTGTACAGCTAAGTTGTCATTTAGATAAAGAGAGGAAAGCAGTTGCACCCATGGGCAATTAGCTTTTTTATTAATAAGCTGTTAGACAATTAAGAGGAGCTTAGGCAGTCTCTCGAGAGTGGTATTATACTAAGTCCCGGGTAAATAACCTTGTTGGTGTGCTGGTTTGTTTTCTGTTGTCAGGGTGCCCATTTCGTCACAGTGATCCAGAGCTGCTGAAACAGAAGTTGCAGACTTACAAGATCTCTCCCGGAGGGATAAACCAGGTAAGTCAGATTCTGCTCTGCATCCTCAGTAATGAGGCATCAGACAGATCATCTCAGGTTTATTTAATGTTCTTGTAGTAAGGCTGTGTTCTGTTTGTCAGGCCTTACCCTAGGCACCCTATCTTTTAGATGAAATCAGCTAAAGCCTTGACTCTTCTGGTTTAAACTCCTTGGAAATTCCAGTTCTTCTATCTGCAACTTTGTATTTTTATTTTTCTTAGTTGTAAAGGAAGATGAACCCCTCACCCCTTTATTCCTTCTTAGTTTGTTTCACTATATCAACTGAGGACCACATTTAAAAATAATTAAAGAGTAATATTTTGAAGCTTGTTAATGAAACTGAAAATTAATGATAACATTTTATTTTGGGAAATTATTTCCTAAGCACACAATAATGTAGTGTGTACTGACTGAATGCTCTGATAGGCATCTTTGTTTAATCTATGCTTCTGATTGTAGTTCTGGGTCTAATAATTTTCTAAAATACTTTGTGAACAATTTAAATAAAAAGGAAATGCTCAAATTGTCAAAATAGGAGTACATCTTTTGGTAAGTCTGCCTTTTTAAAGAAATAAGTCTTTGACATTGCAAAACCTGTTATTTATAGTGTGCCTCTGAGTTGACTTGGATTTTTGAAGGAATTGCTTCCTTAGCTTTGGAAGAACAATGTATGTTTTAGAGCTCTAACATCTAAGTCATTATGCATCCCTAAAGTTCTTTTGTGTCCAAAGTTCTGATTTAGTTAATTCAGTTTCAATCTTATAATGTGGGCTGTGCAGAGAAGAATAAGGTATAAATCCTGCTCCCACAGAAAAGGGTCTGGAGGAAAATATAAATCGGGTGTTACAAGAGAGTCTTGGGTAACGAAGGAGGGTTTGTAACCATCTGGGGAGGCAAGGAGTACTTTCTGGAAGAGATGATCTTTGAGGCCTTGAAGGAATATTGGGAGTTATAAAGAGAGAATGCATGGATTAAAGCAGAAAGCACATTGTTTTATTGGGGTTTCAAGTTTAGGATAATGGTGGCACCAGTGTAACATTGAAAGGGAGCTTAAAGGAAGAGGTTGTTTCGGAGATCAGTTTTAGAGGTGGAACTTTTTACGTGGCAGACGGATTGTAGATTTGTAGCATATTCAAGAAGTTAGAACTAGAAATGACCTTTCTGGTTAAAATTGTGGAATTGTGAGACTAGAAAGAACATTGGAAAGCCATTTTTCTTTTATGGAGCCCTAGGATGTGACATGCCACATGCTATTGTGCATCCCTAGTAAATCTGTAGTAAAAATTGAAATTGAAGCCAGCCCTTCTGATTTCAAGATATTTTCCCTTAACCGCACTCTACTTTAGAGCTAATTATCATGATAATTATCATGTGGGAAAGAAGAGGTAGGGAGTCAAAAAACATGTCTCAAAAGCATTAACCAAGATTCCATTCTATCAGGTATTAAAAGGAAGTGGTATTAGTTAAGACCGAACAAGAATGGGAGGAGAGAGGGGAAATATATATAAGAAGAAAGTAGGCCCAAAAAGTCCTTTGTAGTAGAGAGACTGTTTAAGGTGAAGACTGCATGTGCTGAGTGGGTTACTCAACTTTGACTTTGGTAAAAGGTGTCAATATAATGGTGGAAACCAAAAGCCAGAACACACGTATTTAAAAGATGAATGAATAAAAAACAGTGCATGTGATACTTTCAGAAAATGTACTCATAAAGGGGCATCAGAATGGTATTAGCTTAATCATCATGGAATGGTGTGTTTGTTTGTGGGTTTAAGACTGAAGGAGAATGGCATTTGCAGGTAAATGGATGGAATTAGAGAAGATAATGCTAAGTGAAGTTAGCCAATCCCAAAAAACCAAATGCTGAATGTTTTCTCAGGTATAAGGAGGCTGATTCATAGTGGGGTAGGGAGAGGGAGTGTGGGAGGAATAGATGCACTCTAGATAGGTCAGAGGGGTGGGAGAAAGGGGAGGGGTTAGAAATGATGGTGGAATGAGATGGATACTATTATCCAAGTACAGGTATAAAGACATGAATTGGTGTGAATATACTTTGTATATAATCAGAGATATGAAAAATTGTGCTCTATGTGTATAATAAGAATTGGAATGCATTCTGCTGTCATATATAAATTAAAAAAGAAGACTGAAGGAGACGGGTTGGAGGTGTAACTCAGTGGTAGAGTACTTGCCTAGCATGCATGAAACCCCGGGTTCCCAGCACTGCAAACAAGTAAAAATAATGTGGACTGAAAGACACTTGAGCCTGTTTGTAGAAAGAAGAAAAAGATTAGAGAGTGGGCTTGGTGAACATATAAAACAAAGAACATCTATCTGTAACCAAGCAGAGGTAAGCCCTCTTTCCTTTATGCCATGGCTATACTGTACGTAATGCCCTTAGCACTTACTATGTTAGATTTTAATCATTTCTTTGCCTGTTCATCTTTCCACCAGTTTGTGAGTTTCCTGAAGAACTGGATTTTTATTTAACTTTGTGTCTCAGTGACTTAAACATGATAGGTGCCTTAAAAAAAAATGTTGAAAGAGTAAGTGGGTGTTCTTAGGTATGAATTGGATCCTAGCGGGTGCATGGTGTGTGCAGAGAGAGGCAGATAGGAGCTCAAGAACACAAGTGAAAAAGTAACTTATTGAATAAGGGAGGATATATTCTTGGACAAAAGGATAGAAACAGAGAAAGGTATGCCCCTCAGCCCATGTAGAAAATAAGAGTTTAAGATAGAGCAAAAGGAAGTTGATGGAACATATCACCTGGCCTTAGTTTTCTTTGTAAAGTAAAAGATCTGGTCATCAGCAGAGAGTAAAGGGGTTAGTAATGGTGTTCTAGGTTTAGGAAAGGTTAGAAACTGCCACTAACAAATTTGATTAAATAATCTTGAAGAAGAGAATTAGAAGCCTTTTTATAAGTCATGAAGAAATCACCTTAAAAATAGGCAATTAACATATCTGTATTATTCTGTTGAGAAGATTATATTTAATAGTAGTAACTAGGTTTTGTATGCTCTTTGCTTATGACTCCAGTGTATCTCTTTTTACTTGCCCTCGATGTATATCCCTTACTTTGATGAAGCTGGTGAATAATTTCCACATCATCCTTTGCATTGTAACCTTTTATCTGAGATGAACGCAGATCTGTGCATGTGGGCAAACTGTAAATAATATTTAGCTTTTATGTGATATTTTTATTGAGTGGACTGTAGTAGAGTGAAGCAGCTGTTGGACTGTATTTCAGAGGGCAGAGAGTTGATGAATAAAAAATCCATGTAAAACATTTGATAAATGTTTAGTTACAGGTTGACATGAGTGTAGATTAGATCTTGAAAACTTCAAGTGCACATTAAAATATTGAATGCAGCTCAAGAAAAATATCATTAAAATATGTGAGGTAAAGCTCAATATATCTTTTATTTCAGAAAAATAAAAACTATTTGAAAAATAAGCTTCAAATTATAAGACACACCTAGATGTTTTAAGTCAGAATTTTGATCAAAAGGGAGACCGTTGTAATTTAGCCTTTCCCACTTTTTTTTTTTTTAAAAAAGCATGCTTCTATGGATGTGTAACTGATGTGATTCTGCAATCTGGGTATGGGGTAAAGGTGGGAGTTCATAACCCACTTGAATCAAAGTGTGGAATATGATATGTCAAGAAATTTGTAATGTTTTGAACAACCCACAATAAAAAATTAAAAAAAAAAAAAAAACTTGGAAACTGGTCTTTGTCATTTACAATATCATCAAATTGAAATGAAAGACTATGAAATCATACCAATACATATATAAAAAGCATTTGTAAATTCCAATAACTGTTCTTCATATAAATTTTCAGTGTACATATAGGAGGCAATAAAAAAAAAAAAAAGCATGCTTCTAGGATCACATTTCATTTTCCTTGTGATTAGCTTTAATATTGTTAAATCTCTGTAAAAGTCACTGAAAATTAATGAGCTCAGTATAGCTTAATAGCAATTGAACAACACAATATGACCAAAGAAAATGGAGGTCCCGCATTTATTCCCTTCCCTCCCCTCAAATAGAAAAACATGGTGCTCAGTTCACCAAGACAAAAATTCTTCATGTTTAAACTCCAACAACATGGCTCCTAAATATTCAGTGTAAAAACAGTAAAAACTGAAAGGCTCATTAGAGACAAAACCATGATTATATTTGGAGATTTCAGCACTCTTTTCTCAATAGTTAATAGAACAAATGGAAAATCACTAAGGATATATAAATCTTGAGCAACATTGTCAACTGAGTTGACTAATTGATATCTATAAAACACTACCGAGCAACTAGAGAATGCACTTTTTAAAAATTGTATACCTGAGGGCTGGGATTGTGGCTCAGCGGTAGAGCGCTTGCCTAGCATGTGTGAGGCCCCATGTTTGATCCTCAACACTACATAAAAATAAACATAATACCTTTATTTTATTTAACTACAATTAAAATAAATATTAAAAAATCTAGTATAAACTTAAATGAATTGAACTTTTACAAAGTAGGTTCTGTAATGACGCAAGGGGGAAGAAAGCAGAGCAGAAATGAAAGAAGAACTTTATTCATAAATGAGATTATTGCCAGTAACAATTACTCAAAGAACCTACCAAAATGCTACTATACCTAAAAAGTGACATGATATGAAGTAAGTATACAAAAACTAATAATATTTCTTAAAATGAGCAACTGAAAATTAAGCATTTTTCAAAGTACCATATACACATGAACTGAAAAGACAAATTATATGTAAGATTGTTATGCTGAAACACTGATGAAAATAGTTAAACAACAAAATTGGAGGCATGTACTACCTGACTTCAAGACTGAACTATAAAGCTACTGTAATTACGATAGTAGTGGGAAATAAAGAGATTAATTGGACATATATACCCACATATTTACGGGTATCTGATTTTTTTAAACATAGGTGCCAGGGCAATTAAATGGAGGAAATGATAGCCTTTCCAAAAAATTGTTCTAGAAGAATTGGATGTCCACATGCAAAAAACAACAGCCTACACAGTTGTTTCAGTAAGCTTTTTGAACACTATGACCAAAAGACCTGACAAGAACACTTTTAGAGGAGTAAAAGTTTTATTTAGGCCTCACAATTTTAGAGATCTTAGTCCATAGATGGCCGATTTCATTGCTCTGGGCCCTAGAGGCAGAGCATTATGATGGAAGAGTATAGCAGAGGAAGGCAACTCAGGACATCACATCAGGAAGCAGACAGTGAACTGTGCTCACCAAGAACAAAATCTATACCCCAAAGCACTCCCCCACCCCCAGTGACCCACCTCTTCTAGTCAAGCCTCACCTGCCAACAGGTGCCACCCAGTTAATCCCTATTAGGGGATTAATGCACTGGGTTAAAGCTTTCTTAACCCAATCCTTTAACCTCTTTCTTGCATTGTTTTACACATGAGCTTTTGGAGGACACCTCATATCTAAACCATAACAATAGTTCTTGCTTTATATAAAAATTAATTTGAAATAGGTCCTAGACCTAACTATAAATTAAAACTTCCAGAAGAACACATGAAATATGTATGACTTTGGGTTTGGTATATTCCATGAATGGAAATGATGATAGATTAATCTTTATTGAAAAGTTAAAATTTTTACCCTAAAGAAGATGGTGTTAAGAGAATAAAATAGGCCACAGACTGGAAGAAGATATTTGCAAATCATATATTTTGTAAAAAAAGACTTGTATTGAATATATATAAAGAACTCTCAAAACTCAGTAATCAGAAAAGTTTTTAAAATCTGCAAAACATTTGAATAGGTATTACACCAAATAAAATATGTGAATGGTAAACTCATGACAAAACTCTTTAATGAAGGTTTATTATAGTTGGTCTAATAAAAGTTTGACAGTACCAAGTAAAAACAGAATAAAGATGTATTGCTCAGTCTCATACCTTGCTAGAGGAAATGCAAGTGATAGTGTCACCTTGAAGGTGTTTGGCAGCTTCTTATGAAGTTAAACTTACACGTGTACCAACCCACACAAAAACCTATACATAAATGTGTATATTTTGTTCATAATTGCTTAAAACTGAAAACAACTCAAATGTCCTTCAACTTGTGATTGGATAAACAAATATCGTTTAGTCATAGAATTGAATCCTACTCAACAACAAAAAGGGATATACTATTGCCATACCCAGCAACACTGACAGGTCTCAGATGCATAGTGCTGAGGGAAGGAGTCAGACTGAAAGATCCCTGCTGTATGATTTCCTTTATATGGCATTCTGGAAGAGATGGATGTATAAATATAGAAAACATGGTTGCTGGGAGTAGGGGGAAGAGTTAGTTACAAAGGGAGAGGGAAAAATAGTTTTTGGTTGATGGGAATCTCCCATCTTGATTGTGATGGTAATGTCATGACATTGTGTCAAGTTTTGCAGGGGTATTTAGTTTTTTAATGGAGGAAAAAAGGTAGGAGGTATTACAAATGAAACAAAATATTTATCTTTTATTCTAGCAATTCAATAGATTGTTAATAAATAAAACAATTCCAAGAATAAGCATATAATTTAGAGTGATATAGACAATGGCCTATATAAGCAAAATAAAGTTATTGCCTTTTATGTTAAGGAAGGAATGTGATATGGGAGCTGTTATTAATAAGTCATCTGTAGTGCAATTTTTTCCACTTCTACATGCATTACTTTGACTAAAGGTTTAAAAAAAATGTCTCACATTATGTGTGAAGTATACGTGGTCATGTGCCTGATGGATAGTTGGCAATAGCAGTAATATTAGATAACTGTGAGGTAGATCCTTACATATGAGGTTTTGATCTTTACCTTTCTGTGCACCCAGCACAGTGTCTGATCCATGTTAGGAGCTGTGAAGGTTGGAAAATTTTACCCTGATTCTAGGGTAAGAACTTAGCTGCCAGTTTTATAGATGCTGGCAGAAGATGTGAAGATTCCAGTAATAACAATATTTGAATATTTTCTTGCACTAATTCCTTGCTCCTTGATTTTCAAAGAGCAACATGAGGACCAGCTACTACCTGCATGTGCAGTGGGTTGCACAGGTGTATTGATTATTAATTTGCTCTATGGTTTGGGACCTATTGTATATTAGCTCTATAATTTTGAGCAGGCTTTTACCTTCTTCAAATCTTAGCTTTCTTATCTATAAAATAGGGATAATATTGTGGTGAGGATCAAGAGATACAGTGCAGGCCAAAAAAACTGTGGCTTTACATTATTTCCAATAATAGATCACGCACACTATGAATTATTATATAATAAGAAAAACTACCAAGAAGTAAAAAGCATTCAGAGATTAAAACAAAAGGTGTTAACTTTAGCATATATTACAGTATTTATTAGTCTGTGTACTAATATTGTAAAACCTAGAGTCTAGGGAATCTGTATCTTTTATAATGGACAGTAAGCAAGCCTTTAATTCAGAGGAAAGCACTCTGTCTTCCAAGTCTATTATATAAACATCCGTGAAAATGTGATCTGGAACAGAGACCATTATTGCTTCTGATTGTGAAATGTTAGAAACTTGAGATTCCTGAGAAATTGTCTCTTAATAGTATGTAGCTGTTGACCAAAGCATATAGGTTACATTTTTTATGAACACTTTAGTTTTTTTCCCTTAAAATATTGGTGTGCATTTTAATATCAATTTACTTTCATTAACATTTTTTTAATTTTCCAATAGGTTAATAATCCTTTCAATTCTATGTTAATTTAGTCAATCATATCAATACTATTTAGATGCCTGAATTTTCTAATTATTCTTAAGATATTTATTTAGGGTTTTAGCTTTCCTTCTATTTTTCAGATTTTTTCATAGCTGCAGTTTTATGATGAAAATACTATATTTTGGATTTAGAAAATTCAAGACTATGTGCTTAAAATATCGAGAATAAAATCTCTGGTGTTAAGCCCATTTATTTCTCTGAAGAGATTTTTTTTTCCTATTGTGAAAATATATACATGGAATTTTCAAATTGTGGTTTTATCACTAATGCCCATTGCATTGTGCTTGTCCCATTTTACTAGGAGAATTGTTTGCCATACTAATTCTATATGGCATATATTCGATTCTAACAATTTAATCAACAAACAATTGTTGGTCATAGACTAATATTGTAATATATACCACAGTAAAGTTAACACCTTTTGTTTTAATCTCTGAATGCCTTTTACAGATTAGTAGTTTTTATTATTATATAATAGTTCATGGTGTGCTTGATCTGTTACTGGAAACAATAATTTGAAGGCATGGTACTTTATTTTAAAATTTTGGCCTACTCTGTTCCAAGCACTATATCTTTTGATTCTCAACATTATTATCCCTATTTCATAGATGAGACCATGTAGCTAATGTAGAGTAAGTCCAGGATTCACACCTGTGCCTGACACTGAATATCATTTACTTCCTTCTGCTTCCCTATGGCATTTATCTTTAAATTCAGTTGAAATTCTTTTAGGTTTCTTCTTTCATGAAAAACCATTACTGTGAAGTGAGTAGTAATTTTATGTGCCTAAATTTAGGAATATGTATATTGTATTATTTAAACATTGGCAAATATGAAATAAAGATGAGACTAATTCACAAAATGTAAATTATAGGTAGTAACAGGGTTTTAAAAGTTCTAGTTGCTTTTATTGCAGTGAATTTTACATAATTTAAAGTGTACAATTCAGTGCATTTAGTACATTCATAATGCTATATAGTGAACATTGTTGAATTAAAAAATATTTTCAATACATCAAAAGAAAACCCAGTATCCATTAAACACTCAGTCCCCAGTTTCTAATAACCAGTCATCTGCTTTAAATCTCTTTGGATTTACCTATTTTGATATTCCCTGTAAGTATAATAATACACCATGTGGCCTTTAGTTTCTGTCGTGTTTCATAGAGTTTGTTTTCAAGGTCCACCCGTGTTTTGTAGCTTGCATCAATATCCTATTCTTTTCATTGACTGAATAGTACTATATTTTATTTATCTATTCATCCATTAAAGGACATTGGATTGTCTTCTTTTGGCAACTGTGAATAGTGCTTCTGTAAACATTCATGTACAAGTATTTGAGAAACTGCTTTCAGTTCTCTTGAGTATATACCTAGGAATAGAATCCAATCATATGGTAGTTCTTTGAGGAGTTGTCAAACTGTTTTCCACAGAGGCTGTACCTGCACCATTTTACCTTCTCAGCAGCAATGTACAAGGATCCCAATCTCTCCACATTCTCACCAACACTTATTTTCATTTTTAAAATATATATTTATGTATTAGTTTCTTAGGGCTGCTGTAACAAACTAGGTATCTTTAAAAATTGTCTCAATTCTGGAGGCTAGAATTGATATCAAGGTGTTGTCAGGGTTGGCTCCTTCTGAAGACCATGAACTATCGTTGGATGAATTATTCCTACCTCTACCTTTATTTCCACATGGCATTCTCCCTGTGTGTCTTCTCACCACTTTTTCTCTGTGTATTCTGTGTCCAGTTTCTTCTTTTTATAAGGATATCAGTAGTATTGGATGAGGGCTCTTCATAGTGACCTTATTTTAATTACCTCTATAAATATCCTATTTCCAAATAAGATCATATTATGACATTCTGAGGTAATGAGATTTATTTGAGGTACACAGTTCAACACATAGCACCATCTTAATAGGTAGGAAATAATCTCCCATTGTGGTTTTGATTTGCATCTCTAGTGATTAATTATGTAGAACTTCTTTTTATGTGCTTGTTATCCATTTGTGTATCTTTTTTGAAGAAATGTCTATCGAATTTTTTGGCTCCTTTTTGAATTGAGTTGTTATGCTTAAGGGTCTCATACAGAATATATTAAAAAAACACTTATCAGATATCTGATTTTCAAATGTTTTTCTTTAGTAGTAATGTCTTTTGATTGAAAATAGTTTTATTTTTATAAAGATTAGCAATGAGTTTTTATATGACATCTTATTAATCTCAAGGTCATGAGGATTGACATGTTTATTAGTGCATATTAATTATATGGAACAATGAGTTTTATTGTGGCATATTTATATGTGCATGTAATTTGATTTGATTAGTTTTACTCAAAGTACTTCTACCTTGCCCTCCCACCCTCTCCCAAAGTCCCCTTAACAGTCTCCCTTCTACTTTCATGACATCTATTCCCCACCTCCTCCTAGCTTCCACGTGGAAGGAAGAAAATCAGATAATTGTCTGACTTATTTTGCTTGACATGATACTCTCTAGTTCCATCCGTTTTCCTGCAAATGACATTGTTTCATTCTTTATGGCTGAATAAAACTCCATTGTGTATATATACCACATTTTCTTTATGCATTCATTGGTTGACAGGTTGGTTCTATAGTTTGGCTGTTGAGAATTGTGCCTGTATCTCTAAAATATGCTGACTTTAATTCTTTCACCGTACCTGGATCATATTGTAATCCTATTTTTTAGTTTTTTTGAGAAGCCTCCATACTGATTTCCATGGTAGCTAGAACAATTTTCATTCCTGTCAACAATGAATTCCTTTCCCCTTACATCCATACCAGCATTGATTGCTATTTGTATATTTGATTATAATTCTGAGGTGAGATGGGAACTCAATGTAGTTTAGATTATGCCTATTGGCTAAAGATGAACATTTTTTATATAATTGATGGCCATTTGTACTTATTTTGAGAAATGTGTTTAGTTATATGCCCATGTACTGAAAGTGTTGCTTTTCTTGGTTTTTTTTTTTTTTTTTTTATGTATTGTGGATATTAATTGTCTATCAGAAGAGTAGCTGGCAAAGATTTTACTCCATTTTCTGTGTTGTCTCTTCACACTGTTAATTGTTAGCTGTGCTATCCAGAACTTTCTAATTTGATGCCATCCCATTTATCAATTCTTGGTTTTATTTCCTGAGCTATAGGAGTTCTATTCTGGAAGTCATTGCTTGTGGTTGCATATTGAGTGTTGACCCCTGTTTTCTTCGAGCAATAGCAAGGTTCTGGTCTTATATATAGGTCTTTAATCCACTTTGAATTGACTTTCTATAGATAAGTGGGGGGAGAATCTAGTTTCATTCTTCCATATATGGATATCCCGTCCCCCCTCCCACACCCTTTGTCTAAGAGCCTGTCTCTCCCCTGCCCCATGATGTTTTTGGCAACTTTGTAAAGAATAAGATGATTGTAGCTGTATGGTTCTGTCTTCTCTTTTTTTCCCCTATTCAACTGATCTTTGTTTTTGTGCCAGTACTGTTATTTTTGCTACTATGGCTTTGTAGTATAATTTGAAATTGGGTACTGTGATGCCTTTAGCTATTCTGGGTCATTTGTTCCTCTATGTGAATATTAGGATTGCCTTTTCTAGTTTTGTTAAGAATATCATTGACATTTTGATGGGGATTACATTGAACCTGTATATTGCTTTCAATAATATGCCCATTTTAACAATATTAATTCTGCCTATTCATGACTGTGGGAGTATTTCCATATGCTAGTGTGTTCTGTAATTGTTAGAGTTCTTTCACCTTCTTGGTTAGATTTATTCCTGGCTATTTCATCTTGCTTTAATTTGTACAGAATTGTTTTCCTGAATTCTTTCTGATTTCATTATTGCTGTATAGCAAAGCTATTGATTTTGTGATCCTGCTACTTAGCTGAATTTGTTAATCAGCTTCAGAAGTCTTCCAGTGTAGCTTTTAGGATTTCATAATATTGGGGATCATATCATCTGCAAATGGGGATAATGGACTTGTTTACCATTTTAATCCCATTTATTTATTTGCTTGAATGCTCTAGCTAAAATTTTAAGTACTACATTGAATAGAAGTAATGAATGTGGACATCCTTATCTTATTCCTATCCGTGGAATGGAACAGTCTTGATCATGGTGTATGGTCTTTTTAATGAAGAATTGAATTGAATTTGCAAGTATTTTACTAAAGGTTTTTGCCTTTATGTTCATTGGGATATTGGTTTTTAATTTTCTTTGTTTGAAGTGTCTTTATACAGTTTGAGTCAGAATGACACTGGCTTCTTAAAATGAATTTGAAGTCTGCTGTTATTCTGATAGTCAGTTATAAAGACAAACCTATCTCCATGTGGTTTCTTTAGTGTTTCTTGCTTTTGCAGTTTCGTGGAATAATTTGAGAAGTATTGGTGTTCAACAAAGATCGGTAAAATTCAGTTGTGAATCCATCTGGTCCATGACTTGGGTTGGGGGGCGGCTTTTGATTACTGTTTCAATCTTATTGCTTCTTACTGGTCTGTATGAGTTTTCTATATCCTCTTGGCTCAATTTTGATAGGTAATGTTTTCTTGAAATTTATCCATTTCTCCTAGATTTTCCAACTTATTGGGATATAAATTTCAAAATAGTTCCTGATGATCCTCTGGATTTCAGTGGTATCTCTTGTAATATCTGTTTTTCATCTCTAACTTTGTTAATTTTTGTCTTATATCTTTGTTAGTTTTGCTAAGGGTTTATCAATTTTGTTTGTATTTACAAATAACCAAATTTTTCATTGGCCTTTGTATTGTTATTTTTATTATCTATTTCTTTGATTTCATCTCTGATCTTTATTATTTTCCTTCTACTGGTTTTGGACTTGGTATGTTATCATTTTTCTAAGACCTTGAGATTTATCATTAGTTTGAGATCTGATTTAAAAAATGTAGGTACTCATATCTATAAACTACTCTCTCCATAAGTTTGGATATGTTGTTTTTATCATTCAAAAGTTTGTTGTTCAATCTCCATGTGTTTTTGTGGTTTCTGTAGTTTTTCTTGCTATGGATTTTTAGTTTCATTCCATTATCTGATAAGATATAAGGAATTAATTTCTAAGACTGGCTTCATGGCCCAATATAATCTATTTTGGAGAAAGATCCATGAGCAGCAAAAAATAAAGTGATTTTAGCTGTTGGATGAAATATTCAATAGGTCTCTATCAAATCCATTTGATATAGTTCAACTGTGTCATTGTAGATTTTTTTTTTATTTTTTGGTCTGAGTGACCCATTAGATTGGTGTGTTAAAATCACCCACTATTATTGTATTGGGGCTTTTCTGTCCTTATATGTCAAATTGGTTGTATTGACGTTCCGGGAATAAATATTTACATTCATTGTGTCTTCTTGATGGATGGTTTCCTTTACCAGAAAGACCTTCTTTCTTTGTTTTCTCTCATTTTGGCTTGAAATCTGCTTTGTTAGATATGAAAATAGCTGCTGCTTCCTGTATTTAGGCTTCATTTGCTTGGAATAGTATTTCCCATTCTTTCACTTTCAGTCTCTGCATGTCTTTGCCAGTGAGGTGTGATTCTTGCACACAACATGAAGTTGGGTCTTGTTTTTTAATGCAATCAGCCATTCTTGTTCTTCTGATTAAAAAATTAAGACCATTTTACATTTAGTCTTGTTATAGAGAGATGTTTAATTTGTTCCTAATTTTTATTTGCTTATCTACTCTTATGAAATTCCCTCACATACACCTTTTATCTTTGTGTGTGTATAGGATTCCTTTAACTATGTTCTACAGTGCTGACTTGTCATGATGGTCATGAATTCCTTTAGTTTCTGCTTATCTTCAAAGGTTTATATTCCTTAATTCTGAGTGATAGTTTCATTGGATATAATAATCCAGGTTGGTAAGTTATTTTCATTTAAATTTTGAACTATATCATTCCACTTCCTCTTGGGCTTTAGGGTTTTCCTGGGAAGTCTGCTGTTATTCTGATAGGTTTGCCTTTATAAGTGACTGGATGCTTCTCTCTTACAGCCTTTAAAATTTTTCCTTTGTTCTGAATTTGTCATTTTTATTATTGTGTAGAGAAGTCACATCTATTTGGAGTTCTAAAGGTCTCTAGTACCTGCATGTTCCCAAGATTAAGGAAATGTTCTATTATTTCCCTCAATAAGTTTTCTGTGCCATTAGTCTGTATCTTTATTCCTTCCTTCTAAGTCTTAAATGTGATATTTTAATGTTTCAAAGCTCTTATATAGTCTTCTCATAGTTGAGTTCCCTCCCCTTTTATTACCGAGTGCTCTAGTTCATCTATCTTGCCTTTGAACCTTGGTATTCTTTCATCTTGATCTAATCTTTTTGTGAGCATCTCCAAAGAAATTTAAAACTTAGTTTATTGAATTTTTCATTTCCAAGTTTTCTATTCTTTTTCATAATCTCTATTTATTGAAGTCCTCCTCTCATTCCTTAGTTCTTTTAATTCATTGAATATTTTGACAATCAACTTTTTGAATTTTTTTTTAACTGAATACTAGAGATTGAACTCAGTGGGGACATCCCCAGCCCTTATTTTTTTAACGTATTTTGCAATAGGGCCCAGATGGTTATGGTTGAGGCTGGCTTTGAATTTCCAGCCTCCTGCTTCATCCTCCTGAGCTGTTGAAATTATACTGTACCTGGCACTGTTTGAATTCTTTATCTGGTATTCCTCTATTTTACTATCTATGGATTTAGTTATTTCAGAGTTATAAATTTTGAAGGTGTTTTATTATCTTTTTTTTCTCATGCTTCCTGTGTGTCTATATTAAGATTTGAATATCTATTGGGATGGATATCTCTTGTACTATATGAGAAAGTCTTTTTAGTGCGGTGATTTTTCTTTACTATGTTCCCCATGTGTGTTCATGGTGCTGTTTTCAATCCCTGGCACTACTTTGAAAAAAGAATAACCACCAGTAGGCAGTGAAAATTTGAAAGCAAACTTATACTAACATAATAAACACTTATTAAAAATGTTCTCTCAACTATAGTTAATAAGCAGAAGAAAAGTGAAGTAATACTAGATTGAAAAATTAAGCAATAAAGATTAAATTGATACTAACTATAGAGGCAAGAGATGGAAAGAAAAAATGGAATGAAGATAAATGAGATAAGACAATAGAAGTGAGTATAGAAAAAAAAGAGTAAACATAATCAATGGGCTAATTTTTTGAAATATCACGAATTATATAAAACTATGTGAAACAAATGATGAGGGGATTTGAAACAAACCAACATGGAAGACAATATCAAAACTAATATTGAAAATACTTAAATTTTCCAGTCATGGTGACTCATGCCCTACAATCCTAGCTGCTAGGGAGGCTGAGGCAGGAAGATCACAAGTTCAAGGCCAGTCCCAGCAATTTAGTAAGAACCTGTCTCAAAAATTAACTCAGAGCACCTCTGGGTTCAATCCCCAATACCTAAAACAACCCACCAAACTTAAAATTCCTCCCTGCTGAGATTTTTAAGGTGCAGGACTTCAGGTACTTTCAGATTTGCAATTCACAGGTGTTGGGAGTATGGGAAATGGTCAGGCTCAGTTAGCACTGTACTGTGGTGGAGCTGTATATTTGCTTTTACCTGTGTGTAGATCAGCATCCTCATTACCAGAGCCTATCTTCACAGTCTTCATCCTGTCCAATTTTAGGCTTGGGTACTGATTTGTTCTCTAGTGGCACAAGGGGGCCATCCCTCCAGTGTCTGCAGGCCTGTGCTTAGATTTCTCTGCTATGGGTGGCTGCTTTGTATGCTCCCAAGTCCCAGGTCGAGACTATTACCAGTCTTCACCCCACCCTTCTCTGATGCTCTTAGGGAGGCCCTGTAAGCTGTGCTGTGGGCTGGTGACTTAGTGGCAGGTTTAGGATTGATGAACTCATTCTGGCTCTGTTCTGATAATCAGAATCTGAATCTCTCCAAGTCTGTCAGTCCAGTATTGAACCCAGTTACCCATCTCACTCCATAGCTGTTCTCCAGCTGTTTGATTGTGGAGGAGCTAGAAATTGCAGCATGCTTCTACTCCACCATCTTTATTACCCCAATACGTGCTTTTTTTTTTTAAGTAGTTTTGTAGTTTAAGTCATTGATCCATTTTAAGTTTTGTATGCGATGTTGGGGGTACAACTTCATATTTGTGGGTTTTCTAAGTATTGTTTGTTCAAAAGATGATTTCACAAAGATACAAGACCACAAATGAGGAAAAGTTATTTGGACAGAGATAAATGGGGTGATTTCTGTGTTCTCAATTTTATTGTATTGGTCTCTATGTCTATCCTTATACCAGTAACACACCGTTTTGATTACTGTAGTTTATTTTTCTTATCTATATTTTTTACAGTTTGGGGAAAAATTTCCCTTATTGTCTGAGGAAATTTGTTCTAGGACACATACATGAACACCCCAGGATCCTAGAATTTTCCTTTGCACGAGTCCCTTATATAAAATGGTGAAGTATTTGCATATAACTACATCTCTAGATGATTTATGACGTTGAAGACAACATAAATGCTATGTGAATAGCTATTATGCTGCATTGATTAGGGAATAATGACAAGAAGAAAGTATGTTCAGTACATACAAGTAATTTTTTTTTTCAGGCATGGTGGTACATGCCTTTAATCCAAGCAGCTTCGGAGGCTGAGGCAGGAGGATTGCAAGTTCAAAACCAGCCTCAATAGCTTAGCAAGACACTGTCAAAAAAAAAAAAAAAAAGCTGGGGATGTTGCTCCCTAAGGTTAAGCACCCTTAGGTTCAATCCCTGGTACCAAACGACCTTTTTTTTTTTTTTTCATTTGCAGTTGGAGACCCAAATCTTTAAATGTAGAGCATCAAATGTACATACACTTTGCTGGCAAGGGAAATTTTTACCTGCCTGTCTTCAACTTTATTCATTCAACATATATTTAATTCTATCTTGTATCGGCTGCTGTTGCCGAGTTCCAATAAAACAATTGTTATTTCAAAGTTCTGGAGGCCAGGACTCTGAAATCCAGGGTGTGTGCACACACACATACACACTCTGACAGGTCTAGGGTGATCTATTCGTTTCTTTCAGCTTCTCATATTGCTAGCAATCCCGGCATCCTTTTGTTTGTAGACACCTGCTTCCTATCTGACCTTTAGGTGCTTGTGTTCTCATCCAGTTTGGTTACTGTTGCTTGTTAGTTTAAATATCAGGAATTATGAATCCTTCAATATTCTTTTTTCAATATTCGTTGAGCTATTTAAAGCTTCTTGTAATTCCATATGAATTTAACAATTGACTATTTCTTTGAAAAATGTCATTAGAACTGTAAGGATTTACTGAATCTGTTTTGTGTAATGATGACATTTTAGCAATATTATATTCCACTCCCTAACATGGGCTGTCTATGTATTTAGATCTTTTAGTTTCTTTCTCCTCACCCCCTTTTTTCCCCCAGTTTTCAACACACATCTTTATCTTGTAGGCTAAATTTATTCCTCCATTTATTATTCCTTTGGAATCTCCTTGTCTGATCTTTCATTACTGGTGTTAAAAATACAACTAATTTTTATGTGTAATTCACTTATCCTGGCACTTTGTTAGATTAATTTATTAGTTCTAATAGATTTGTTGTGTATTCCTCAGGATATTTGTATATATAAGACCATATTATCTGGGAATAGTGATAGCTTTCCTTCTTTGTTTCCATTTGGATGCCTTTTATCTATTTTTACTATTGTGGTACTGGGGATTGAACCCAGGGCCTTGTGCATGTGAAGTAAGCATTATTAACTGAGCTATATCCCCAGCCCCGGATGCTTTTTTAATTTTATATATGACAGCGAAATGCATTACAATTCTTATTATACATAGAGCACAATTTTTCATTTCTCGAATTGGTGTGAATATACTTTGTATACAATCAGAATCTTCATACATGTACTTTGGATAGTAATGTCCATCACATTCCTCCATAATTTTAACTCCATGCCCCCCTACCCCCTCATCCCTCTGCTCTATCTAGAGTTATGCAATTGCTTTGACTGGAATTTCCAGTACAATGTTAAATAGCAGTGATGAAAGCAGGTCTTGCGCCTGATATTAGAGGGGAGGCTCTTAGACTTTCACCATTGAGTATGATATTAACTGGCTTTTTATAAATGTCCTTTATTATCTTGAGCAAGTCCCCTTCTATGCCTGGTTTAACTGGGATTATTTTTGTTTTAATTACGAAAGGATGTTGGATATCAGATACTTTTCAGCTTCCATAGAGATGACTGTTTTCTCCCTTCATTAATATCAATTGATTTTCAGATTTTGAACCACCTGGCATTACTAGGATAGATCCCAGTGGTCATGGTTTCTAATCTTGTAAGTGTGCTCCTGGGTTTGCTTTGATAATTTTTCATTGAGGATTTTTGCATCTATATTCCTGAGGGATACAAGTCTATTTTTTTCTTGAGATGTCTATTTGACTTTATTCTCAAGATGATGCTAGTTGCAGAATGCATTAAGGACTATTCGACTTTTTTCTTTTGGTGCTGGGGATTGAACCCATGGACTTTCCATGTGAGATAAGTACTCTACCAACTGAGCTATATCCCCAGGGCAACTTTTTTTTTTTTTTTTTAAATGAGTGTTTGAGAAAGGTTTGTGTTAATTCTTTAAATGAGTAGTAGAATTCAGCAGTGATGCCATCTGGTCCTAGGCTTCTCTAGTTAGGACACTTTTAAATTCTGATTCAGTCTCTTACTTGTTTCAGGTTTATTCAGATTATGTATTTCTAGGAATTTGTCCATTCCATCAAGGTTGTAACATTCTCTTCATTGCTATTTCTCTTTGTTATGGCGTTGTTCTTTTGGTTTCTTTTACCATTTGTCTGGTTTCCTTAGCTCTTTGAACGTATTAAGACAGTTGATTAAAGTCCTTATCTGTGCAAGTACATGTCTTTCTCAGGGACAGTTTGTGTTTTTTATATTTTCTACGAAACAGGACATTTTGACTATTAAAAATTGCTAACTGAATGACCTGTCTGCACTGTCCAATATAGTAACCACTAGCTACAAGTGACTGTTGAGCATTTGAAATGTGGTTGATACAAAGTGAGATGTCTTGAAGGCACTGGTATATTGGTAAGGCAGCTCTTTGGAGGAAAATTTTTAAAAATCTGATGTATGTCATTACTTATTTCTGTTGTATAAATATTCCGACTATGGCTGTTGTCAAATTAACAGTGTGATGGTACTAAACCCTTTTGAAAACAGTGGGAGTAGGTGTGAACAATGAGCTCTCACAAGCCAGTTGGAGTGGGCTCTAGTGCATCACTTGCTCTAAGTGGAAAGCGTGTATGCCAGGCTTTGGAAAATTAGCACAGGGGCAGAGAATATTGTAAAATATCTTAGTAGTGATATTTTTACATTGTTTACATGTTAAAATGAAGATTATTTTATATATTGATTTAATGTATTAATAGTAATTTCATCTGTTTTTAACTTTTGAAAACTGGCATACAAAACTTAAAATTACTGATAACATTATTGGAGAACACTGCTCTAAGTAGTTGGCCCTGTGACTGTCAAGTGTTAGAGCACATTGGTTCTGTGTCCACATTGTACTTCAATATTTGCTCCCAGTGTTTTGACTTATTACAACCAATACTTGTACATGTTGACTTGTGAATGAGGCATTTTTCAAGTTTGTTGATTGAAGTGATATGTTATTTGCAAATGTATTTCTATCTTAATGTTTCTGAAACTTTACTATTTTTTAGAACTGCTAAAATAAAAATTAATGAAATTATTTTAGAATTTTGATTCAACATAACGATTATTTTTAAGCAAATCTAATTGGTGGTTTCAAAAAACAGCGATATTAGCTTTTCTCATATTCAAAATTTATCATCTTTATACTTTTTTAGTGATTCCAAAAATTGAACCCAAGACCTTATAAATGCTAGGCAAGTGCTCTACCATTGAACTATACCTATTTTTATATGGTTTTAAAAAAACATTTTGTTTTGAGACAAGGTCTTGTAAATTTCCCAGGCTGGCCTTAAACTTGCAATCCTCCTGCCTCAGCTTCCTGAATAACTGGGATTATAGGAATGCACCACTGAGCCAGGCCCTTTATATTTTTGTGAGGTCAATTAACTTGTTATTCATAATCCAAAATTTTTCAGAAAGTTAGTGACCATATTAAATCTGAAACTGGTAAACGTCTTTTAATGAAGAAATCCTTCAAAAAAGACAGTTTGAAAGACATAAAAGTAACTATGTCAAGAAGGTTTTATGGCAAAGATAAATCTCAGTGACTCCTTACTCAATGTAAATATAAATCTGAACTACCTAAAAATTCCTATGATTTCCTTAAGTAAGGAGTACTTATCAATGGATAGTGATATTCAGTCTGTTCATTACTATACGAACAGTAACTGCTTTTAAGAGCAGCATTGTGTCTATTTTATGTCCAGAAACACCTCTTCTGATTTATGGGAATAGTACTTTGATTACTGAGTACAGTGGTGTGGTCGAAAATGTGTACATTGTTCTTAGTAAACCTCAGAACTGCATTAAGGAAAAGATGGGAAGTTGAGCAGGAATTGATATTAGCAGGCCAGATTGTATTTTGGTTTTATCACTAAACATCTAACTTGATTTTTGCATATATTATTCCTTTTTTTAAAAAACAGACTATAGCTACATTATTTGATAATTATCTAGTATTCTAGGCAGTTCAGAGAAATCACTTTGAAAGTCAAGTGATATGCCACTATTAGATAAAAGTTAATCATTAAAATTGCTTTAAAATGGGAAATGTATTGTGTTAAAACAGCACTTTTGCATCTTTTCATAGTTAATTTTTCATTACATGAGAAATTGCTGATAGCAACAGAGGAATTTCATTCAATGATATAATACTGTCATTTATGATAGGACACACATAAAATCCAACCTGATTTTATAAAGCAAATATTTCAGATTCTTGTTCTGTTGAGCTTTAAGCCATTTCAGGCTTGGTGGTATTTACTCTCAATTTACAATATATATCTTGTTAACATGTCTATCTTTATCTTTTTGGCCATCAATTGGTACGTATTACTTATAGAGAATAGTGGGCATCATTGTGGCATATTCTCTAGTCCTTGGAAAAATCTTTAAGTGGCAGATTCTAAGTTCTGCTTTTATTTCCAATAGCATATCTAATGAGATATGATACACTTCTTTTTAATAAGATCTTTGAAAAGAATTATTACATCAGCGTAAATATTTTTGCCATTTGTATAAAGATAATAGCTTGTGATTGTGAACTGGCTGACTCTTATGTCAGCCCCCCCCCCCCAAAAAAAATCAGAATGCCCAAATCACAGTGATAATTAGTAACTGAACTATGGAAATGAGGTTTGGCAACACTTTTCTTCTTATCTCTTTGCATGTATTCTCATTTATCCTTCCCTAAAAGTTCTAATCCTTTAACCTAAGATGTTGATGTGCACTGAGAAATTTACTATTTGGGGTAGCAGTTTAAATTGCTCATAAGAATCCTTATCTTGGTACCTATTTATGATAATTGCTGCATTAATATAAAAAAAAAGTATTGAAAGTGTTAGTTGTAGAATCCGAGGGGAAAGATCTTCAATTGAGAAAGTAGGAGGGCATGCTTCACAGAAGGAGCAATGTTTGAATTGGGCTTGAAAGAGTTTCTCCAGTGGCAGGAAGTGAGGCATATTAGGCAAAAGGAACAATATTCATTCGGTATCAACAAATAATTGGATAGTGATATATTACAGTTACTGCTCAAGGCAGTGGGAATATAGATAAATAAAACTAAGGAGACTCCTGCTTTCATGGAGCTGATATTCCAGTAGAGGAGACAGCTAAATAAGTGTGACAAAAGAAAACTACACCAGGATAAGGGAAGAGACTTTCAGGAGGCAAGCCTGTTAAAGGGTGTATTTTGAGGAAGGTTAGTTCTGGGAGATGTATGAAAATTGGGTTCTGTGGACTAACACTGCCATAAAGAAATAGGTAATTTTGGACTAAACCAAATCGAACAATGTATTAGAGACTCTCCAAGAAGTCATCACTAGAATTTTATGAGCTAAAATTCCAAACACATTGTGTACGGGGGAGGAGAGGATCCTAGAGAGAGTCCGAGACGTGAGGAGAAAGAGCTGCGAATAGTAATGAATAGTGTGTGCTCCATCCTCCACTTAGAGCCATCCATGCCAGGTAAAACTAGACTTGGCTTTTAGGAGAGTTACTCTGGTAATAGGTGCAAGCAGTTTTGAGTGAGAAAAGAATAAATCAAGAAGCTTTGCAATAAAGAGACAAGGATGAGGAAAGGTAGAATCTCTCAATCAATAACTATGTTTACAGACAATAAAGAGTGAGTCAGAAAAATTCTTGACATATAATGTTGTAAGCGAATGAAAGTGCTGCTTCAAGAGAGGGAAACTTGGCCCTGCTCTGACAGTAAGTGAAGGTCGCAGCAGAGCAACCAGGCTATGCCGATTATGTGAGAAACTCCAGCAAAGTCATGTGTTTGAAAGTGTTTCAGTCTTGATGTCAGGACCACATTTTCTTTCACCTTTGAAATAAGGTTAGAAATGGAGTGGGAAAATACCAGTTTGATCTAATTTTGAAAGGGGGAGTTTTTCAGAAGCAAGGTTATTATTGCTTCTACATAAAACAGAACATGACCTTGAACTATCAATAGATTAGCCGCACGTCTAATTGGTGATCACAGCTTACCTAGCTGTGCAGCACACTTCTCACCAAAGCCAAGGGTGGGCAGGTGGGCACATTCTGCTGCCAGGTAATCATCTGAGCCCCATTGGCAGGCACTGAAGCAAAAGGCAGACAGGAAGTTGTACCTGGCATGAAATATTAGGGAGTATTAGGAAGAAAGAAGCTCAAAGTTATAAAATGTTAGATATTTCTATTATTTCTGTTGTATTGTATCTATGGCATTTCCCAGCAGTGTTGATAAATATATCACATGTGTTCAGATAGTTATTTTTCTGAGTGACTGTTATGAGCTATTTGTTCTTCATTGCGCAAATGAAACAATATCTTGGTTAGCCACCATAGAATTCTCTACGGCGGGGGGGGCAAAAACAGCAGTAAATTGCCTGAGGATGAAACATAGATGAAGTATAATTAATGGTTTTACCAAACACTACAAATCAAATAAAATGAGCTTTTTTGTGAAGATGAAAAACTATATGGCTTTGTATTGAAAAATCTAAAATTTTTCAGGTGGACTTTAGTCAACTGATAGAAAGGTTAAGGAATATGAATTACTTTGATATTATTACTTCACAATTTTTCTTAGCCTTTTGGTTACTTGTGAAATATGTTGGAATAATAAATGAACTGTTTATTATGTGACATTTGTATTTGTCTGGAAATATTGGAATTAATATCTAGACTTGCCATTTTAGATCTTCACAGAAATTTGTCTTTATGTTTTCAAATGAGCCTTTATTTGATATGATTAATTATATGTTTCTAAAGCAGAATTAGGCACCCTGTAGCCCAGGCATCAGAGTTGGCCCTCAATTTAGTTTCCTCTGACCTTTAGAAAACTATTCTTTGGAATTAATACTATATGCAGTAGGAAATCATGTTGAGCTTTGGTCCTTTCTGAATGGATGTGAAATACCTTTTATAAGCTGTGGGTTACACTTTGATGTTTGCAAGCTGTGGGCTCCATTTATCTCTGTACTTCCACATTTTTCTCCCACTTGGTTTGTCTTCCTGTTTTTTTTTTTCCTCCTATCTCCTCTTGTATTTCTTTCTCTCAATGAGTTTCCACCTCTGTATTGCTTTTGTTTTCTTGATCAGTTCCATTTCTGACCTGTGCTCTGGGCCAGCCTCAGGAATCTGTTTTGAGTGTATCCCTCAAAGACTCATGAGCTGGAAGTTGAGACCATCACATGGTAATGTTGTAGGATCAACTTCAGAAGGGATTAACACAGTTCCCATGAGTGGATTATTATCAAAAGAAGCCATGTGATCTCTTATGCCTGTAGCTCTTTTCCATCCCATGTTGTGACTAGAGGCCAAACAGATGAAACTGCCAAATCTTGGACTTTCAGCCTCCCAAACTGTCAGCTAATAAAACATTTAACATATAGACATAAGTACCCAGTATTTTGTTACGGCAATAGAAAGTGGCCTGATACAGGAGCTATTGCTTTATAGAGGTCTAGGTGTTCAGAACCTACGCTAGGGCAACCAACACTCTCAAAAATTACTGTTGTCTGACTATACGATCTTTTTCACTTCTTTACCTTTTGGGGTATTTTAATTCTGACCCCAAATTTTTTTTCCAAAAACTCTGTCTCAGGCCATCTGTCCTTAGCAATCTGGCAAATGCCAAAATCTAAGTCTGTCTTTTTCAAACCGTAATTTTCTTTTCCTTCCCATGTTTAGCTTTGTATTTCCTGCCTTGAACTCTTCCAACTCACCAGCGAGTGATATTGGTGCTATCCTCAAAATAGAGATACCTACAGAATATCTTATAGAGCTTACTGATGATGTTCATACTAGAAAAATCAACAATGAAGTACAAAATATATTAAGTTTCACTCCATACAAAAAGTAGAACACCAGAATCACTTGGGCAGATTTTGAAGTCAGCAACATCTTAGATGCATGCCTGCTTTGCTAACACCAAGACTTGAGATATCACATGTTATACTCCTCTGTTGATCATATTGTTTAGTGACTAGTAGGTATTTTTGGTCTTTAAAATTTATGTGATATGTAAATGCCAGTACATAAGAAACAATTTTAAAACTAGTTCATTTTATTTAGTAAATCAAACAATTTCCTAAATAAAGGAGGGAAGGGAGAGTGTTATGTAATGCATTTTAAAACATTGGGGAACAGGTTCCTGTTGAGTATTTTCATGCAGAATATCTCCTTTGTATAAATAGTTTATAACCATTAGTAGGAAGTACTTCTGTCTTCAAATCTGATCACTTACCACTACTGCTGTTTCCACATTGGTCCAGGGATCCATCAGCTAGTCCCTGGATTCTTGTAATGAACTCCTGTTCTACGCCTGCCTTTTCCAGTCAGTTCCCAGCCCAGCAGGCAGAAAAGTTCTGTTAAAAATGTTGGCCGGGGATGAGGCTCGAGCGGTAGCGCGCTTGCCTGGCATGCGTGCAGCCCGGGTTCGATCCTCAGCACCACGTACAAAGATGTTGTGTCCGCCGAAAACTAAAAAATTTAAAAAAATTCTCTCTCCCCCTCTCTTTAAAAAAAAAAAAAAAATGTTAACTCTATGCTGAGAACATTGCAGTGTCTTCCTATTTTACTCAGGAAAAATGGTCCACAAGAATTCCTTTGTCTTTTCCTGTATCTCTATAATACAGATCATAATCTGAAATTATATTTTTATTAGTTGGATTTTTGAGCAATGACCCATATTTTGTTTTAATTTTAAAAGCATGCAAGTTTTTTAATATTCCTTTTAAGGAAGGCAAGATCATTAAGTCACACATGACTTAATTTTTTTTGAAATTTACTGTCCTCATGAGATACAGACATCCCCTATGTTAAGAGGATAAATGTCTTCATCTCTGAAATGATATCTACCAATAATACCTACTTTCCTCAAAGCAGTCTTTCTCATTCGTTGGTTTTTTTTCTCCACTGCCTCATTCCCTTAGGCCTAAATTTATCTGTCTTTGAACAATTTTCCTAGCCAATGGGGTGGAGGTTATTAAGTCTTTACACATTTACAGAGTCTTTCTTCACCTCATAACGCTATGACCTCATTGGTGAAGTTGTTTTAAGAATATAATTGGCCAGGCGAGGTGGTGCATGCCTATAATCCCAGTGACTTCTGAGACAGGAACATTTCAAATTAGAGGCCAGCCTCAGCAACTTAGCTAGACCCTGTCTCAATAAAAGAGCTCAATATGTAGCTCAATGGTAGAGTGCCCCTGGGTTCAATCCCAGTATAGGGGTATTTAAAAAAAAAAAAAAGATTGAAATTCACTTGCAAATCCATACAAATAAAAAAAAAAGTTCCCTTTTCTCACGTTGTGACTTATGTCAGTTTTCCTTACTAACTTTTTACATGTATGTATCACCTAAATATTTATGATTCTTTTACATGTTTGGGAAATAGGCTATGAAGACATGTATTACATTATACGTATATATTTACAAGAGAGATACTTAAGTGTATTTTTAATGGCTTTTATTTTTTTAAATACATGACAGCGGAATGTATCACAATTCTTATTATCTCTGGTTTTATATAAAGTATATTCACACCCATTCATGTCTTCATACATGTACTTTTGATAATGATGCCCACACGTTCCACCATCTTACTAATCCCCCTCTCTGCCCTATCTAGAGTTTGTCTATTCCTCCCATACTCCCTGTATTTCTAATTTATACAATGGAACAGAAATGTTTATATAGAGAATAAAATGTGGGACTTATTGCTTTTTACATAAAAAGGAACTTATCTACCACGTGGTTGAGCTTTGGTTCTGTAAATTCTTTTTCATAGTGAAACTGAATTAATTCAATTTAACTTATTAGAGATGAAATTATGAGAATAAGTCAAATTGGTAGACAGGCTGTATCTTGGGCTGATTGGTTGGCATTTTACAAGCCTTTTAATAAAAGGTGACATGAAATTCAGAAATGTAATCTATAAGACAATCAGAGAAAATGGTCTTTTAAGCACATTATTGTCAGTTTTGCATCATGCCCCTTATTTTGCAAGCTGCCTCAGTACAAAAAGGGTGACTTCAGTGAGTGCCAAGTGACTTAATGTGTCACACAGTGAGGTCTAAAATGTGAACAGCAAGGACTACAAACTCAGAGTACAAGAATCAGGCAAATAAGCCAAAAAAAAATGGAGTTTTCTTGCATTTCTGTCAAAAGATGTAAAGCTATATTCAATAAGGGTAGCAGGAATTCGAGGCTTCATGTTTATTTCTTTTTGTGACAGGAAGGGTCAGCCTTTTGAAAGGGAGTAGAAATTAACATTTCTGCAGAATTATGTTTCCCTTCATTTGAGGTTATCTCTTAATTCCAGCATTTTACTGTGTTTGATAAATAGGCCAAATATACATTTTATGTCTTTGGGAGGCAACAAAACTTTCCAACTTTCAATTGGCATTGCAGTCTGCTGATAAGGATGGGAGTTTGCACCACTCTGAAGAGATTATGTGAAGCAGAATTGGACAGCAAATTGTATTTACAAAAGATAGGATGATGTTCCTAATAGGTGTTCAGAATAGACTATTCACTCACATTCTGCTGAGCTTTACTAGAAATAACTTCATTTCAAAAAGGACAAATCAGATTGAATGTAGAAGCATTCTCCTTCACAGATAGTCATCCAAAAGGTTTATATTAAATTTTCCTGATGGGCACACAGAGCAGTATTTTATGCTGTATCTGTATAAACAAGTAATGTGGAAAATAAAAATCTAAATAGTATACTTGATTGCTTCATGCACCAACCATTAGATTACTAGATTTATATCTATAAATTTTGGGAGAGATGTTGCCATATGATATTCTGACAATAACTGTCAGAGTCATAATACCAGGAACTATTTTCATCTTGTTCTCAAGGTAAAGTTATTAAAATTCACAGTTGGTAGGTCAGAAAGATCACTTGTCATCTGTGGTTTAATGCTGACCCAAATAGCTACTATATAATGTCAAAATTATCACAGTGTCCAGACTGCAGAAGTACAACATGCTACATGATTTATTGCATTTCCTATCTGGAGTGAAGATTATGAAAAGGCCAATACCTGTGAGCTACTGTGGTTTAGAAGAAACTTAACTTGTGATTTCTTTCTTTTTCCTCATTCATCTTAGATTTTGGATTTGGTAAAGGGGACACACTACCAGGTAGCCTGTCAGAAGTACTTTGAGATGACACATAACGTAAGTAAATTTTTTACTTCATAGCCTAATTCTTTATCATTTGTTACTGTTTCATCTCACGTGTTTTAGTTCCAGTGGAAACCCTTCTAACTATTTTTAGGAATTTATAACATAGCATTAAGTAAATTACAAAACTTATTAAAGGGCCAGAAAGCGATGCTGGAGAACCAGGAATATTGGAACTAGGAGAAAATCTTACTTTATAAGACAGCTGTTACCTACTATTCCATATCTAAGGATAAGGCCGAGAGTTTGGCAAACTTTTTGTAATCTAGCTATAGAAAACGTTTAGGTTTTATGGTCCATGTCTTCTCTGTCACTACTCAGTTTTACCACTACAATGCAAAAACTGTCATAGAAAATACATAAATGAGACATGGTTGGAACCAACAGCACTTTATCTATAAAAATAGGTGGTGGGCCAGATAGTCCTCAGCTTGCTACCCTGCTAGGTTAGATCTACAGCCTTTGCCTGAGTTGCCCACAAGAACCAAAGGCTTGTTCCATTTTCCGCTCAGAAAATCTGTTTGTGTCTGCCAAGTCACATTATTCATATACCTCCCTAAGCTACATATAGACCCCTAATTACAACAAAACCAGAGAAATGTGTTTGGTTTTTATTTTGCAAGCTGCCTCAGTACAAAAAGGGTAACTTCAGTGAGTGTTGAGTGACTTAATGGGTCACACAGTGAGGTCTAAAATGTGAACAGCAAGGACTACAAACTCAGTGTACAAGAATCAGGCAAATAAGCCAAAAAACTGGAGCTGGCTGAGACTAGAATCAGGCAGTGTGGTATACTGAAGAACTGTGCCCTCTTGGAAGTATACACATGGGCAAGCCAACAGAACACAGCTGCGTGTCAATTTTAGCCCATTGACTTTCCAGATGGATTCCTAACCTGGGACAGACATCCAATAATGGATTTTCGAGGTTCATCTGAATGGATATGTGCATTTCAGTGGACACTCTGGTATTTACCAGGTTTCATAGGGATCCATGTTCCATTCATTGAATTCATCATCAGGTACCATGCTGTTACAATTATGTTACTGTCTTCTGTTAAGTTGCCACAAAATATTTCTGTTGTTTTATATAATTGTAATATTTCTTTGTAAGTGTTCAGAGGAAAGATATCTTCTACATTATTACCAATAATTAAACAATAATACCAGAAAACATCTATAGAACCCTTGATGCATGCCAGGCACAGCACTAAGTTCTTTGAATACATTACTCCCTTTGATGTACACCACAGCTAGGTACTATTTATATCCCTATTTAGGAGTGAAAGTTAGAGAAGCTGAGCAACGTATTGAAGGTCATGCTGCTTATAGGGATTGAACCTGGGCTAGATCATCTAAGACTTGTGAGCCTAATCATGGCTGTGCTGTTTCATGATATCCGGTACTAGATTTGTAATGACTACTGAGGTGATACCAATTTATCTTCTAGAATTGTGGAATAGCCAACATGAAGAGATTTTTGAGGTTATTTGAGCCAAGGTTTATGTTACCCCCCCCCCCCCCCCCCAAAAAAAAGGACCTAATGATTCTAAGTGACTTCCCCAACCTACACATGGAAGGTCTGGAGCTAGAACCTGGTCTGCTGTATGTAGCTCCAGTCCTCTTGCTTCTATACCTAACTTTAGAAAATATTCTTATTGAAAATTTTACAAAATTTAAAAGTTAACATATAAAAGCAAAAAATTATCTTTAGTTTCATCAGAATAGTAATCTTACCAGATAAGCTATTTTTAGCACCAGTTTTGTATGACTCAAAGACTGCATTCCCTAATCTGACTGCTGCAGTTGAAAGTTTTAATTTCATACATGTTCTAAATCATTTGGGGACCCTTTTAATTTAGAACTTTCACAAATTGAGGTCTACTATCCAACCTTTTTAAGCAATAAAATGTGTAGAGTTAAACATTGAGTTTGTGACAGACTCTAAAAAGGAGTGATTTTTATTTTTAGGAGAGATACTACAAAAGTATATTTCAGAACTATTGATTATTCTCACAAAAGTGTTGCTACTATTGCCAATTTTTAAAACTTGCCTTAGACAAATGAAGATATTGAAAAGACATGTATCTAAATTCTGTCACATACAGCAATAGTCTAACTTAAACTGCATATAAATCAATGAAATAAAAAGGCTGTTTGTATTCACTAGATATCTCATTATAGATTTTTAGATGTGACTATCTCCCTTCATTTATTATTTTTTCCAATTTAATTTAAAAATAGAATCTGTTTTTATTGTCAGGTTTCTGCCATACTTTCCCTCCCAATAAAACCCTAGGTTTATTTTCCTGAGGCCTCTGATCAAACTGACTTAAATGAAAGTTTTGAAAATGAACCAGTTAATTGATACCATTTGCAGCAGCACTATGATAGTTCCATATGGCTTTTTTGGTAATACCAGCTGCCTCAGCTTATAAGCTGTCATTGCAAAATCTCTTGATTAAACCCCAAATATCCCATAGGTAAAACAATATTGCTTTCATTCCTTCAAAATCTACATTTACTGTGGCAGAAATATGAGACCTATGTTTGTGTGAAGGTCATGTATGCAGCATGTGTTGATTCCAAGCAAATGCTTGGGAGATATTCATTTAGAACATGTCAAAAGCTAGACTGCTCAAAACCTATTTTCCTCAGTATTTTTAGGAAGTAATGTTTAAAATTTTATACTGTAGTGCATGCTTTATGTATAAATGAAAACACTAAACCTTGTATAAATTAGTCTGAATATTAATAGAAAACAGTTTATAAATAGACTTCTTTAGCCATTGAGTAATTCTGGAGACTTACTTATCTTTCTATATAGCTGAGCGTATTTTTCCCCATAATATAAATCTCTACAGAAATATTGTTAAAACCTATCATATTTTCCTGCAATCTTAAACAGGACATGTGAAATATACTTAAGCCTTTTAATAATAACTCAGGATCATCATTTTAGATACCAATTAGAATTCTGGGCTAAAAGCCACCATCATGTCTCTCTTGGAACCCTGGAATAGCTTCCTACCTCATTTCCCAGAATCTGCAGATGCCCCCTTCCAATTCTTCCTCCTCCACCCAACTATTGGAATGATCAATAAAAGGAATTTGATCATTTAAGTACCCTGCTTTAAAAATCCTTCAATGGCCCCCATTTCTCTGAAGATGGGACCAAAAATTAATAATGTATCCTATGAAGTACCTCCTCCAATTCTAACCAAACTGATCTTATTTTAGATCCTTTTCAGTACTTTGGATCTTCCAAGTTAGTATGTGTTATAGTTGGGTCTTGAAGTCTGTCCCTAGCCCATGGTGCTATAGTAGAAGGAAATAAGGTCATTGTGGGTATGCCCTTGGAGGGAATATTGGAACCCAGCTGCCTTGAGGTAAGCAGCATTGCTTAAAAGCAATAGAATCGACTGAAACTATGAGCCAAAATAAAACTTAATAATAAAAAAAATACTTGAGATAAAACTCTTATGATATGTCAAGAACCATGTAATGTTTTGAACAACTAATATTTCATATATTTGATTCAACTCAAGTATTTTGACAGAGAGTGACTCAAAACTATCACAGAATTTCCCTTTCCCAGTATCTAACAAAAAGTATAAAACATAATCAGAAATCATTGGCCATAAAGAAAAACATCACCAATACCAACCAGGCAAGAAAAGGGGCAAGGAACAGAGGATTCACAGAAAACAATCATAAAAATACTCAATACATGTTTCCAAATCTAGAATGAAACAAATGGCATGTTCCTTTCTTTTCTTATGAGAAGGCAAATAGCTGCTGGCTCTTGAGCAGAAATAAATGAAATAAGGGACCAGGATGAGCCTTCTTTCTATTTTAAGTAAGATCTATTTTCTGTATTCTCCTCCCCCTTAAAGTTTATTTTCCTGAGCAAGATAAAAGGAAGCCAAATGGTAAACATATGCACTTCCTTCAGATATAAAAGTGAAAGAAAAAGAAAAAACCCTAGAAGAAAATAATTCCATAAAAAGGAAATGAATTTCCTCATTTTATCAAGCAACTTAATAGACCATAACAAGCTTAACAAAACCAATAAAGAATGGCAAATGCATTCCTGAAACAAACCATCAAACAGAACTGTGGTATAACCCTCATTCCAAGGCCCTAAGCACTGTTTTAAATGGTTAATAAACAGTTAATACACACACATTTCTAAAAAATAAGAACATTCCTAAAATGTTTTAAAGCTAAGCCATTTAAATGTTCTTTATTTGCTAATCTTTTGGTATAAGGGCAAGGCCTTTTGTGTATTGTTTTATGATTGAAATTTAATTTCATTTTTCTTTCATATTCATAATGCACTATCAACAATTTCCAGTTTGGGTTTTCTTAAATTGAAAAGCAACTAAATGATATATACAAAGCAAGGTTTTCTTTTTATCCTGAAAATTCTGCTTTAAGTGTCTTGCCTCTCGACTATGTTTAATTTACATTTCATAGAACAAACAGCTCTTTTTGCATTCATTATTCCCTTGGTTTTCCCCATCCCATTTCTGTTATGTAGCACTGTTATTATCATCACCATCTCGTTTTCATAGGTTAGGAGGCTTATAAAGATCATCACATTTTATTTTGTCCACACTGTAGTCTAATAATTCTATTTAATCTGGGGAGTCAGTCATGTTAGGTTTATTGAAAAACTGAATAACTTGAAGCAAGATGTAGACAACCCCCACTGTTATGTTACATCAGGAATCAGATTATTTTTCCCCCACTGGTCCCCCGCTAATAAAATATCATCATCAGTTTGACTTTGCCTAAAACCTCTTGACAGATTTCAGACCAATGTAAATGATCTAGCCAAAAGACCTAAATTTTAATTTGGGCAAATCCAATTATGGTTCTATGACTGAGTAAACCATGTAATCTCTTTAGGCACCAGTTTCTTAGTCTACATATGAAGAGGGTTCAATTTAAAGGATCTCAAGGGCCCTTCTAATTTCCTCTATTTGTAAAATATAAATCCTTCTAATTGAAATGTGTTAGGCAGTAAACTTTTCATGAAGCACTTTGCAGATGCAACATTTATATTGATCTTAGTTATGAATGAATTGGGGTGAAATTAATATAAAGAAGTTCACAAATGACTCAATAAAAATTATAGATGTATCACATTTTGAAATCAAGCATCCAATTTTAAAAAAGTAAAGATTTTTTTTCTTAGTGATTTGGGCAATAACTTGAAGTCAGTGTGTACACAGTGTAATAACTAAAATTATTGGCCCAACATCAACGACTAAAGAGAATCTCGTTATTGCCAATGAGACCTTGTTTCTGCTTAATTCACCCATCAGGAAGGTTCATTCTGAACTGTAACAGCAACTCCTTTTCCCTCCTGCCAATTCCTTTCTGCCTTAA
Organism: Marmota flaviventris; assembly: GCF_047511675.1. Lineage (NCBI taxonomy): Eukaryota > Metazoa > Chordata > Mammalia > Rodentia > Sciuridae > Marmota > Marmota flaviventris. The sequence continues at coordinate 96,934,278 of NC_092503.1, read as the reverse complement.
GATTATTGCATAGCTCTAATCACACCACTTAAGGATTTTTACTAACTCCCTGTTGCCTAGTGAATTAGACTACTTACCCTGGTTTTCAAAATTCTCTTAGGTCTGGTCTCTGCCAGTGTCTCCAACCTCATTTCCCATTATGCCCTTCATGTGCCTTTCATACCAGGCCATGTGAACTACTTGCTTTCCTAAGACATTACCTCTCCACCTCAACTCATGTTGTCCTGCTGCTCCTATTGTTTCATTCATGGCAAATTTTCACCTTCTCCATATTTCTAGACCCAACTCCTTCTCCACTGTAGAGTATAACAGGCTTTTTTTTCTGACCTTTTTCACTTTTCTATTTTTGAAAACTTTTTAAGTGTATGACTTACTGGGCTGGAAATTTCTTTAAAGTTAGTCTGAGTCAAATGCTAAAACCCTACTACCTCTTCAATTAATGTGTGAAATGTATATACTGGCTAGTTCTGGGCTCAACTATATATTTTTAAGGTATCTATTATGTGCAAATCACTTCAGTACAAAGAGTTATACGCAAAAGGATTGGTAAATAAGGCAGATGAGCGAAAGAGTACAGTTTCTAAGTTTTAAGAAATATCAAATGAAAATACCATGTTTAAATAAATAATGCAGGGGGTTGTGGTTCAGTGGTGGAGTGCTTGCCTAGCATGGGTTCGATTCTCAGCACTGCATATAAAGAAATAAAATAAAGGTCCATTGACAACTAAAAAATAATGCAAGCATAGATGGTATTTTGTCATCAACTCCACCTGCTGAAGATGAGAACTCAGGGATATGCGTTAGAATGGGTGTTGCATGGAATCAACTCAGTCATGCCCAGGGATTGAATGAAGAAAGTGACTTGAAGGTTCACACTTTAATTTTTGTTAGCTTACTCATATGTTGAGCAAGATGTTGAGTTTGAGCTGCTTTTGAGCCATACAAGGTGTTGAGTAAGAGTTGGATAGGGAATCAGAAAGTAGAGCTAGGTGCAGAAGTTTGTCTTGGACATATAAATTGGGAACCATTAATGTTGAGGGAGTGATTGAATCTCCCTCTGAATGAAATGGGTTAAGTAATTGTTATAAGAACAACTGGGATCTATGTTGTAGGTATTAAGTTTTGAGTAAGGCCTAAGACAGTTTTTGAAGCCCCTTTACAATTTTGCTATAGATTGATGTGATATAAATATGCTTCCTTGTTTAGGTGGATGATTGTGGCTTTTCTTTGAGTCATCCTAATCAATTTTTTCTGGAGAGTCAACGGATCCTAAATGGTGGTAAAGACATCAAGAAGGAATCCACCCAACCAGAACCTCAAGCCAAACCAAGTGTCCAGAAACTCAAGGATGCATCATCTGCTCTGGCCTCTTTAAATTCCTCTCTGGAAATGGATATGGAGGGACTAGAAGATTATTTTAGTACATGATTCTTTGGCAGTTAAGTAACCCTTTTCCCCCCACCAACTATTATTTCTCATATTTTTAAGATTTTGTCCATTTCTTTAATTTTTTTTTAAACTTCTCCCTCAATTCCACCTCAATTCTTGTACATATGTATGCACACTTATTAGCAAAGCAGGCTTGCAGGCAAAAACATAGACCTCTGTATTTTTGCTTTGACACAGGAGAAAATGAAAAGATTCTGTTGAAGTCTGGCTCTTGAATATTGTGATTTAAGTCCTATTTTAGGAGATGAAAATAGCCTTCTGGACTGTTGAAGTCCCTCAAGAAACTATGCAGCTAAACCTTTATTTTAATTACTCTCAATTTGTAATTTTGACTCAATCTTTTTCTGGACCATTTGTGCTAATAAATATCAAAATGTATGTAATTGGGAGTCTTGTTTTATGACCTCAGTATTCAAGGTAGTGTTTGAAATATTCAACACCACTGCCACTCACCAGTGAAGATTTTAAAAAAAGTTTTGAGTTGAGCAAGGAGAACTTTGACTCCTTTGAATGATAGCAAACTACTGAAATCACTTGTGACTTGAGAATTAAGAGAAACAGAATTTGTATAGCCAGATGTATTTATCAAGGAATTGGATTATTGTATAGATAATAATATTCTTTATCTGCTGTCATTTTCCATCTATTTTGGGGTAGGATAAAAAAGAATAGATGATTTCTAAAGCAAGAAGGTTTTAAGTCTAAAATGTTTTTTTTCCTACCCTCCAGTTTATTATTTTGTGGTTGCTATAAATGACCAAGTAGATTAATTAACTTCAGTAATGAATATTCTGATAATAGTAATCCCTACCTTTCAGTGCCAGAGAAATTTACCAAACACTGTGGATACATTGGCTCGGCCCTGCTCTGTTCACCCCTGGCAAGGTGGACTAGATTTTCCCTGATAAGGGCATCCACAAGACAATGCATGAATTATCTAACTGATTTCCTCCCTGAGTTTTCTACTTACTCATCCAGAGGATTTGGGGCTCTAAGGAAACCCAGCTTGAAATGTAACTTTTCTTATTACCTTAGATTATGTTTTCCCTGAAAAATATTAAGTCCGTTTCAGTCCTCTTTTTAGAAGAGAAAGCATCTGACTTAAGGATAAATAACCTAACTAAATTGAAAAGAAGACATTGTATTTAAAAAAAAACTGGACTATTAGGAACACCTCATTTTTTTTTAAATGAATTTTAATATTTATTTATTTTTTAGTTTTCGGCGGACACAATCTTTGTATGTGGTGCTGAGGATCGAACCCGGGCCGCACGCATGCCAGGCTAGCGCGCTACCGCTTGAGCCACATCCCCAGCCCCCACATCTCATTTTTTTTAATCTTGTGATATATGAAAAGGATTTAAACTAAAAGTGTCAGCTGATCTGGTTTTTATTTTAGGCTTCTGAGTCAAAGACTTCTGGAAATAGTATCTCATTTAATTATAGGTCACTATCTGAACTATTACTTGTCTTTGTGAATTATTACTACTTCAGAAAATAACATTTCACTATAAATTAATTTCATAAATCTCTCCCTTCTGAAACCATCTGCTGTATCTTTCATCATTTATAGTTCAACAGGAATTTCATAACAACCTACCATGAACTACAAAACCACAAGTCTTTTAATATTATGAACAAAAGCTGTTTTCACCATAGAGTTAGGTTAGCTTTAGTAGGCTGAGCATAGAAACTTAGGTCTCTGTATTGAAAGGGAAATATTAGAAGCAGCTTCACCACTGTAGTTAAATGAGAAATCTTATGACAGGGTGTTTCTTCTCTGGCAGCACTTTGCAAGGCCATTGTTTTCTACTGCCTCATGTTCTCCTTTTATGAAGCGCATGCTCCCACCAGCTAAAAGGACAGAGCCATTAACAGCATGGTAGATGTGTCTTAGAACATTTATTTTATGCTGGCAGCTCCAAGAATTTGTCATCCTGCTTGAATGTTTTATATGCGTCTAGTCCAACTTCAGAATGACACTTGTTTAAATATTAGTTGTATTTACAAGTTCAATTTCTTAGTAATAAGGTTTGATCTCCTGTCTTGTAGATTGTTTTATACAGAAGAATATATAAACATTTTGTGAAGTCTACCGATTAGAGGATAGGGGTTAGAGGCTTATGTAAGAAGATAGAAATTAATGCCTTTCTGGTGCTTTTGGAGTTGGCAAAAGCAATTTATTTTTCATGCTTCACAGGGTCTTGACAATTTTGATTTTGTTTTCTTTGAAAGCAAACCTGTTTGAATCGAATGATGTAGGGAGAACCCAAAAAGAGAAAAAGCCAGCAGCCTCTTCAATGAAAAAAATGAGTCTTCCAGATCTTTTAACTTCTAGTCTTTTATTACCTCTTCAATGAAAAGAGGCTGTATGATTATTACAGAGGAAAGAAACTAGGTTGGCAATTTGTAGCTGGTTGAAGCAGTACATTGTTAGTGAAGACACTATCTCATTTGTGTGTGTGTTCTCCATATTTTTCACTATGCCCATATAATACAAGACTCTTAATAAATTGCTATGTGCATACAAGGACACTAGGAAGAGTGTAACTTTTTAAGACTATTTATAACATTATAATCATGAAAGTGAATAGTCAGATTTTGAATGAGCTGGTAATGGAATAAAGCACATGGGAAGATCTTTAATTCATATAGAATTGTAATAAGCTGTGGGATTTCTTCTCTCTCAAAGCAGTCAGGTTGTTTTGCTTGTTACTCTCTGCTCTTACTGATACTTGGGGTCTTTGCAAGCAAACTTCTGTAATTCTTTGCAAAGAAGAAAACAAAACTTCTGGGATTTAAGCTTGAAAGGAGAAACTCTAAAGTTCTGGTTCGGTTAGAATCTACTATTTGCAAATTTAATCAAGGTCTTCCCCAGGCATCAGCTTGACATTAAATTTAAGTGCCCATTAAAGTGGGAATTTGACAGCAGTTCTGAATGTGAAGCTCAATCTGAGGACATCTTTACAGCTGGAAGGGAAAAAAAAAGTTGAGATGCCTCAAACCACTGTGGTAATTAGATCCATTTGTTAACTTCTTCTCTAATATGGGCAAAGGAAGGGGAGGGAAAGGTCGACAGGCTGGAGCCGGGCAGGCAGTCCAGTCATTCCTACAGAAATGGGCAGGCGCAGGGTCTTGTGCTACAGAATAGTAAATACCCCTCTGGTAAGGTGGAGAAGTACTTCAGGAACAACATTTACCTTCTTTCAACACAGAACCACAGCATGTGGCGGTTGTGTTTGGAACAGGTGTGCAGTTTGTTTCTAATGCCCTTTGAAAGATGTATAGCATCATTTGGGACCTCCAGTGATACATTGTTGGCATGAAAAGTTAATATATCTTACAAGGATATCTAGCTTACACTTATTTACCCAGAGCATCTGGCCGCCTTGAGTTTCTTTATGGCAAGTATTCATCCTAGGTTCTAAGGCTTCTCTCCATAACTGGCATTGTAGGCAGTTAGCTCGGTGACAGTAGGAAATCATGTCACCTGTAGGAAATTGTCTTCCTACTTCATCTGATCTTCCTGCCAAAAGTGATACTGTTTCCTATTATTGGATTTGCTTTCTATCCTATAAGCTCTTTTTGTCCATTGCTTCATGACATTTTATTTTCTCCAAGAGTTATCACTGCAGAACCTTATCAAAGGCTAAAGAATATGTGTCTCTCTAAAGCTCCTTTATTTCCCCTGAGCCTTCAAGTGCAGTACTGTTTTCCAACACTGATGACAAAGTAGTGAAATGACATTGCTAATAAATGCTTGATGGATTTTTCAATTCAACCTTGCATTTCTAGGTATTCATTTACCATAATAGAACTCTAAGGCTCTTTAAGGTTAGGTTGTGTTTATTTTCTTTATGCTTTCAGTGCAAAACACACTCAACAAATATTTCCTTTAAGACTCTCCATAAGGAGGAAAAGAAGCATCTCAGGCAAAATTTCCTGACCAACCCCCCCCAACACATACACAATTTTTTTTTAATTGCTTATACTCTGATAACAGGATACCAAGATTATTTCTTTTTTAAAAGGATAGTAATACAAGTTTCTCTTAAATTGTTTTTTTCAATGAATTAAATCATGATTTAATAATTCTCTACCATCCTTAACTCCTGCCTGGTCTGCTTCTTACTCCACTCCACTAGTCTTTCTAAGTGCTGTCATCCACTCCCATGGTACTTCTTCCCATTTATGTACAAATAATTCCCAAATCTTGACTCCACCTGAAATCTCTCCTCTGAATATGGACCCATCCAGCTACCTGCTGGACCTCTTCCTTAGGATATCTGACACGTATCTCACACTCAGTGTGTCCAAACATCCAGCCTGTTCTTTCTTTCCACACCTACTTCTCAACTCTTTTGTCATTGTTGAAATCTTGAAGTTATCCTTGACTATTATCTCACATTCACTACACATCCAAGTCCAATTAATTCTGTGTTAATAACAGCATGTCTAAACCAGTGGACAACAAGTGGGGGAATTTTTGCCCTGAGCAGCCATTTGGCAATGTCTCGAAATATTTTTGCTTGTCATTGTTGGAGAGTACCTGCTCCTGGCATTTAAGGGCCAAAGCTGTGTCTAGATATCCTACAGAACAGCCCTTCATAACAAAGAAATAGCACCACTAGCATTTTGGCCAGCTAAGGTTGAGTGGTCTTATTCTCAACCATTTCCTCTCCTTCCTTCCCCATTTGGACTACATTAGATGACTGTGGCTAGTAGTGATAAGAGTCATCTGTTACCAGAGTATCCACTTGTCTATGTCTACCCTCTACTACATCTCATAGCCTTCCTCAAGATGTAACCCAATTGCTTCCCCCAAGAGTGTTCATCTTCTTAAGCAAATATGGCTTTCAATACCTATATGAGGAAGTCCAGCTGTCTATCATTGTGTGCATGAGTCCTTCTGTGGCCTATCCTTGCCGCCTCCTTCAGTTCTTTCTCTTGCCATTCATCTCATTCTATAATCCAACCCTGTTACTGAGCCCTTCTGAGCAAGTTTTCCTGGCATGTACCCTGTGCTCCATCCCCTCCGTTATCCTTCTTAATGCTTCCTGCCTGGAACACTCTTCCATTCCTTGTTCTGCTGTTATCTCTCTCTCTGATGATCCCAGTATGGGAATCATTGTCCCTTGTAGGCCATCTAATAAGTTTTACAATTATTATAAAATCACTACTTGTCATAAACATAATCATGTATTTACCTTTATGTTCCCCTTCATTGAACTGTAAAATTCTTGAGAAAACAAAATCATTTTCATATCCATATAATTAATATTGTATTTAGTTTGTAGCATGATGCATGACAATCATGGGCAATCATATCATAAGCATATCTATAGCAAATGAATGGTTGATAATCATCCCACAGGAATCTTAAATTCAATACTGCCAAAACATACAAATGAGGGATGGATTCTAGGCCCCAGAATAGAGTCATCATTTACTCTCTAACCTTGGACAATTTCCCTAACTTTCCCATGCTTCTTTTGCCTTACCTATGAAGTTGGGATAATAGCTCTACTTGAAGGGTTATTTTATTTGGCAGTATTATATCTATCATATATTACCACACTCAGAACACAGTCTGGTGTTATTTGACAATAAACCTTTCCAACAAGTGTTATACATGGACGTTCTCTGTTTTGAGGGACATCCATCTGATCCCCTTACCTGGAGTGATCCCCTTATATAGACTATGCTATGGTAAGTAACAGCGGGTCAGGGGGCTGTCAATCGAATAAGGGTTTAGCAAAAAGGACTCGTCGGTCGATCCAGTCTTGAACTGCCACACCTTTGATGAAACCTATAGATTAAGCTGCTGAAACAGTGAACGGAGGCAGCCTGAGCTTCAGTATAGAGTGCTTGCTAAAATTTTCTCTTAGGGTTGAGACTTATCAGTGGTCATATGTCTGATTCCCAATGAAAGTGATGCCTATGTGGTACCCAGGTTCCAAGCATTTAAATAGTACTAAAATGGGTTGGTCCCTGAACTGGCTCATCAACATTTCAGGCACTGTGAGACTCTCCTGGCCCATGCACTGTCTTCTCCATCATTAATCTCACACTGAGGGCTTTAGGACTGCAGACCTTCCTCAACTAGACCAATTGTCTATTATCTTTAGTTACTTAACCTTTTTGCTTCAGTATCTTCATTTATAAAATTGGAATATTGACATTGTATATGAGAGAATTGGCGTGAAATTCAATTATATAGCTGGTATCAAGTGTTTTATGCAGTCTGATACAGGTTCTAAACTGTTAGCTATTATTATAGAATCGTACTGAATTTCATTTGAGGAGCTAACCCAAATAAAGTTTGGAAACTACAACAAATTTATTCTTTTGTGTATTAAAGGCAAGGTTTGTTTTTTAATGTTACCAGGAACTGAATTCAGGGATGCTTTGCCACTGAGCTATATCCCCCACTTTTGTTGTTGTTTTTGGTTTTTTTTGGAAATAGGATCTCGCTGAGGCTGGCCTCAAACTTGCAGTCATTCTGCCTTAGCCTCCCAATGCACTGGAATTGCAGCTGTGTGCCACTGTGTCTGGCTTATGTTTTAATTTTGCCCTACAGAATAAAAATTCCAAAGCCCTTACTTAGCTAGCTCTTCAGATAAAACAAATAAGCTATAGACTAAGAATTATAAGAAGTTTCTATAACCATGTTTCCTAACTGTGTTGGTGTCATGAAATAATCTAGAAAATGCACTGCCAGAATTGGCATACAAACCCATGGGGGAGCCGGAGTTGTCTTCAGGCTTTTCAATACTAGTTAATGTCACCTCTTGCCTTTGTCATAGGAATACATTATTATTCTCTAGTCTGCACCATGGCATCTTCCCTATTATCTCAATCCGGTCTCTCTCCCATAAGATTGACCTGGGTCACTGAGATCAAAGAGAAAACCTTTAGCTTTCTTTACTTATGTGCCCCACCCAGCTCTCTGTGCTATTACAGTGAATGGTCCCTATTCCTATCTAGAATCTAGAAGTTCTGAAGCACACCCAAATCTTGGTACTAATTTATACCACTTAAATCTAAGTGGTATCCTTAGAAACTGGATCTGTACATCAAAATATGATAATCACTGGGGTTATATATACAGCTTCTATCCAAACTCACATTTCAGACTTTAAAATGCATCAAGGTAGAAGAGAATACCTTGGGGTGACTTTATCTTTACTGAAGAAAATTAGACTATTTGTGAAGGTGTTAATTATTTAGGAGAACAAAGTTGATGAGAGACTATTTGCAGATTCCTGCCTCTTACACTGGGAGAATATAGCTCACCCCAAGCCCACTGTGCAGTCCCTTATTTCAAGCCTATCTAACAGTAGGCACTGTAGAGGTTTGCTAATTTGTTCTCTAAACCAATATGTAAATATTAAGCCTGTTTGTCCTACTGTTCCTATTGCAACTACTCTGTTAGAGTGAAAAGAAGCCATATCCAATACATGAAGAAATGAATATGACTCCATTTGACCTGAAATGGGCCAGATTTGACCTTTGTACAGTAGTTTGTCAAACCTGTCCAGATGAAAGAGCAAAAAATCTCTGATGGATACAAATTACCAAAAATTACTGAAAACAAAAACTGTTGAATATCCTTACATTAATTAAAAATAGAAAGTGTAACTTAAAATTTTCCTACAAGAAATAGATTCAGATAGTTTTACCGATAAGTCCAGTACATTATAGAAAAAATAATACACAAATGGTTTCAAAAGTAAAAGGACAGAACATTTTCAGTATAGGTTTTAAGGTTGCCATTGCCCTGACTGAAACCAAAACCAGGCAATATATTACAAGAAAAGAAAATTACAAACCTATAAGCCTCTTGAACATAGAAGCAACAATCCTCAACAAAACCTTAGCTATTAAAATCCAGGAATATATTTAAAAAGAACAATACATCATGACCAAATGGAGTTTATTACATGATTGTTAAAACCAGTTTAACTTTCAATAATCACACAAAGCAATTTCCCATACTTAAAAAAAGGGAGAAAAACACATGATCACAATAGACAAGAGAAAAAGCATTTGATGAAATGTAGCATCTGCTAATTTTAAAAATTCTCAGTAAATAAGGGAATTTCTTTGATCCAAGTGCATCAATAAAAACCCCAGAGGTAACAAAACTATTGTAAAAGGCAAAACACTTTCCTTTTAGGATGTAGAACACAAAAGACAAGGATGTTGATTCTCACCACCTTGCTTCAATATTGTACTTGGGATCCTAGCTAGTGTAATAAGAAAATAAAAAGAAATGAGAGCCATGCATTTGGAAAAGATAAAAGAAGGCTGGTTTTTATTCACTGAAAACATGACTATATAGTTTAAAAATCTCAGAGGGTGCCAGAATGAAGAAGTGATTTATTAAGGTCACAAGAGACAAAGACAATGGGTAAAAATAGTTTTACATAACTAGAAACAATTAGAAATAGAAAAAAATTAAATCATTTGTAATAGCATAAAACATAAGTTAGAATAAAATTAGCATAGCATGTATAAGATCTATACACACTGCATACTATATAGTACAGTTAAACGAAATAAGGAAGTGGAGTAAGATGATAAGAGAGACCCTCCAGCAATTGTCTCTCCACAGCAACATTAATTTGCACAGCCATTTGCACACCAAACTACCTTCACAAAAGTGAAGGAAAACAGGTGAGAGATCACTGGTTTTAGCATACTAATAATAATAGATGCATCAAAGAAAGGAAGGCAGGAAAGGGTTGCCCATTCAACCCTTCTGAAATCCAAGCAATTCAGCATTGAGAAAGATGCCTCCTGCTTGTAGGGAGGGAGAAAGAATTAAATGCAAGCCTTGGACTTGAAATCAATACCAGGCCCTCAACAAAAAACTTGGTGTTTGGCAGAGCCCCACAGCCTCTGGATACATGGTATCTGAGGGACTACCTCTGTCATCTCTCATCCAACTTAGGACAACACAATGTGAAGAAAGAATCCATCCACTGGAAGGTAGTTTAGGGAAGTAAACACAGAAATTTGCCTTGGAATTCAATGCTGGGCCCACTACAGTGAAACTCAACATTAGCAGAACCCAACTCTGTCCCTAGACCAGTGCCCATGGTCAGAACTTTAGCACTTGCCTTGATGGCAGGGCAAGACCTGCAGCTACAGAGGGTCAGACTTGTATTCTGGCTAGCACTACTTCTGCTGACTACAGAAGTCTTGAGCTATGAATCCCTTTAGCACCGGGCAGGCCATAGCAATGGGAGCCTTGGTCCTCCTGCTGAGCTCCAAATGTCTTGGATTGTGGGTCCTGGTTGTGACCTAGCATTATAGCATGGGTGACCACAAGAATGCCCCAACTTTTCCCTCCTTCAACTCTAGGAATCCTAAGAATGTGGACAATCAATGTCCACTTGTGGAGGCAGAAGGTAAGTAAAAATAATTTCTCTGGACCTAGAGCGAGACCTTCCATAGTGAGGCCTGGTATGAGGCAGAATCCCACAGAGTCTGACCACAGGCTGGTGCCTGTCATGCAGGTGTCTGGGCCTATCCCAGTGCCAGGCAAAGCCTTATGGGGATGAGCCATCCTTTTTAGGCATTTCCCCAGACCCTCTTGAACAAACACATCAATCAGATTTGTGATAAACCACTCTCTAGTACAAAAACAGTGACCCCCCACCAACTGCAGATTCATGGAAAACTTAGCCTTGAGCACTATTTAGTGCCAAAATAGCCACAGTGACCACCAGTTCAGAGAAAAAAAAAAAAAAAACAGTCTGCTTAGAATTTCTGGAAGGACAGACACACTCACACAGGGACGCGTGTGTGCAAATCCAGATTATGAAGCCTAGAGCAAATCTTCAGTGTGCAAACATAGTCACGTGCCAACAAGCATCATGAACTTTCAGGGAACTGTAAACTTACCCAATCAGCAAAATATGGTACCAGAAACTGAACATAAAGTCATCCATACATCTGAAATCTCAGGGGATTTAAAATAGCTGTTTTATGGAATCAAAATTAATTTTAATAAAAACAATTCAGTATGAGATAAATCTAACAGATGAAAGTAACTTAAAAAAAAAAATCAAAGGTCCTGAAAGGTATGACAAATAAAATGAAAACATACAATAGAAGAAAGGTGTCAATAACAGAATAGATCAAACAGAAGAATCAATGAATTCAAAGACACCCTATTTGAAGACACACAATTGGAGAAGAAAAAGAAATCTGTGGAAACTTTGAGACAGCATTTTAAAAAAATCAAATATTCAGGTTCCTGAGGTTCAAGGTGGTGCTTGAGAATACAAATGGGTAGAAAGCTATTTCGAGGAGAGAACAACAACAACAAAAAACTTCTGGGAGAGGTCTGAAGAAAGATACAAATATTCAGGTACAAGCAGGTCAAGGGTCACTATCAGATTTAACACAGCCAAGTCTACCTCAAGACACATTGTAGCCAAGCTCTCAAATGCCGCAGTCTGGCTGCAGCAAAATAACCCGGGGGTGACAAGCAACTTGTGAAGATTGGTACAGCGGGAGCCGCTTTATTGTCGGACAGTAGAGGTATATATACACTGAACTGATTATACACAGCTTGTTTCAGTTAACATCCAGATACATCAATTGGTCATTAAGGAATCCTCATCATCTTAATTACACACAGCTTAACTTAATTGACATAATCTAGACACAACAATCAGTCATTAAGGAATCTGTATCATCTTAATGGCTCGCTGGCGTTACTTCTCAAACCACTCCTCTTGGCAAAGTGCCAGGCGCCATCTTGACTTGTCTATGGCTCTCAACACTCAAATGTCAAAGACAAAGAGGACTCTGAAAGTGGCAAGAGAAGACACACAGGAGTGTCCCAATCCACCTGACAGCAGAAACCTTACAGGCCAGGAGGGAGTGGGATGAGACAGTCACAATCCTGAAGGCAAAAAGCACCCACCAAGAGCCCTCTACTGAGCAAAGCTGATCTTTAGAAATGAAGAAGTAATGATTTCCCAGACAAAAGCCGAGAGAACATATCACCACTAGACTGACCTACAAGACACAATAAAGGGAGTTCTTCAAACTGAAAGAGACACTGACAAGTAAGTAGCAATCACTGGGAGGTATAAAACTCAGGCTAAGAGTAACTATACAGACAAACTGAGAAACATGGTATGTAAATAATTTATAATTTTAAAGTCTAAAAACTATTTAAAATAGCTACAGTATATCAAGAGATATACAATACAAAAAGATGTAAAATGGGACATCTAAAATTCAAAATGTGAGAAGAAATGGAGTATAATTGTAGGTCTTCTTATTTTTCTTCATTGCTGGTTCAAACCCAGACCTTGCACAAGCCAAGCAAGCATTCTGTCACTGAGCTACATCCCCGGTCCTTGTGGGATATTTTTTTTAAGTTATTATTTTTTCTTCTTTATTTTTTAATTTTGAGTGAGGGGTATTGGTGATTGAACCCAGCGAGGATCTACCACTGAACTAGTCTCCAGCCCTTTTTAACTTTTATTATTTTTAGACAGAATCTTGCTAATTTGCCCAGTGTGGCCTCAAACTTGCCATCTTCCTGTCTTGGCCTCCTCAGGAGTAGCTGGGATTATGGGTGTGCACCAGCACATTCAGCCTTTTTTGTTTCTATTCCTATCTTTACGATCGATGTGAAGTTGCTATAATTTCAAAAGAACTTGTTGTAATCAAACGTATTTTTGTGGTAATGATGAAACAAAAACCCATAATAGACATAGCAAAAATAATAAGCAAACAACCAAAATATACTACTAGGGAAACTTATTTAACAAATGAAGACTAGAAGAGAGGGGAAAAGTATAAGAGAAAAACTAGAAAACAAGTTGCAAAATGGCAACAATAAGACTATCTATCAAGATAAATTATTTGAAATCAATTAAGAAATGGTGAATTAAGAAAATCCAATTATCTGTTGCTTATAAGAAACTCACTTCATCTCTAATGACACACAGACTGGGAATGAAGGGTTAGAAAAAGATATTCCATGAAAATGGAGCCCCAAAGAATCCAAGAGTATCATGTAAAATAGACTTTAAATCAAAAGCAGTAAAAAGGGACAGTGTAGATCACTAATGATAAGAGGGCCAATTCAGCAAGATGAAATAATATATTTAGTTGCATTCAATGTCAGAGCACATAAATATACCAAGTAAATATTAATAGACTTCAAGGGAAAGATACAACATAATATCAGAGGAAGAGATTCCAAAGGACTGAATAGAAGTACACAGCACTCACTTTCTTCTCCACAAAGAAGAGCAAAAGAAAGAGGTGTACAGCTGCAATTTGAGGTGACTGACCATGGGAGAATATTGGAAATAAGCAAGATATAGACTGGAACATTGTTACATTCTGAGATCTGGGACAACATTATAGAAAGAAAAAATATGCCCTAGAAAATGATACCCTTACTCCACAGGCTGAGGAGGGGGAGATTCCTCTTTGCAGAAATAAAAGTGAATTGGTGAGTTCCAGAAAGCCCTATCAGCATGGATACTGGCAATCCTATCTACTAGAAAATCTCATAGTCATCATTGGCTTGCATCCCAGTTAGGTAAGCAACCTGAAACCTACACAGCAGCTTTGTTTTGGAAAAGGATGTCATAATCCTCCAAGGTACTGTAGCTAGGAGCCAATGAAAAGTGTGCTAGTATAGGGGTCAGGAACCCCTGCATATTCCCATCCAAGGCACCCCATAGACATCCTACTGCACTGGCTCAGAGAGTAGCTGCCTTTTAAACCCAACTTAACCAGTAGAGTGACTGGACTCAAGCCTGTGAATACCCTGCACTCCTGGGAATGGATGTGCTGGCCTGGGAGGGGATGGAAGGCACTGCCCCCAGAGAGCCAGTAGATGCAGGCATTTGTTCTCTGAGATGAAGAGCATGACCAGCCACATGTATACTGATGCCAGCACCAGGACTAAATATAGGTGCCCACGTGGTTCCCACAACCCCACTCCTAGGCACCTATTACTGACAGGGCTGGGAGGGAAAGTCATGGTTCCTGCTGCTGCCCTACCCGTGGGTGTATGTGGAGGGAGCATGAGCAACTCCACAGCTTTACTCGCCACCCCATCCCCAAGCACATGCTACGGGAAATGACAGCTGCCCCATCCTTGGGCCTGCACTTCCACAGCGTACACCAGGGGGGTGCTGATGTTCCAGCTGCCATCCCACCTGTGCTGCTGCTGCTCCGCCCCTGCATGCATCTGAGCAAGTGCTGCTGTCAGGGCTACATGTGCAGCTGCAGCTCACGCCTCTCCTTGTACAGTGTCTGGGCCCACACCACTGCCTGGAAGGAGGACAGGTGCTATGGGCCCCTCACTTCTGCTATGACTGTCAGCGCCAGATCCTGCTAGTAACAGAGTTAGAATTACACTCCCCGAGGAAACCTCCATCACCTCCTTGGGGCACCACTCCCATCATGGTTTTGATCACACAGTGAGTACCCCATCATTCTGCCTGAGCACAGAGGGCTCCTATTCTTACATGTTTCATAGAGAGAGTGGGTCTCTTCAATACCACTGTAGTATTTACTGTGCCCAAAGTCATTACTGACAGAGAAGTTATGGAGAGACTAAACTGTAGTGCCCTGCTGGAAACAAAACCATGATCGATTACTAAACTGACAGTTCAAATGGACACATCTTTAGGAGAAAGAAGGACAAGAAATAAGAAAAGCAAAGTAACATGACACCTTCAAAATAAAAAAATATACCAACAAATTCCCCCCAAAATTGATACAGACCAAGTGCCCAGTAAAGAATTTACAAGAATGATTACAAAAAAATCTCAATGAGATCTAAGAGAATACAGATAAACATTTAAATGAAATGAGGAAAATAATGCAGGATATATATGAGAAAAAACAACAAAAAGATAGGGAATTTGGAAATAATCAAAGAGAGATGTAAATCAAGAGCTCAATAAGCAAAACCAAAAACAGTTGAAAGCATCAATAACAGATTTGATCAGGTAGAATACCTGAACTTGAAGATGGATCTATTAAAATATCCTAGTCAAACAAACAAGGAAGCACACAAAATATAAAAAAAGGAAGGATTAAAAATATTCGGTATTTACTTTGTCATGACCATGTGAATATTATTCACTTATGAAACCTTTAGAATATTATAATTTTCACTTTTGTTCAACTTTTTAAAATTTGTTTTAATTAGTTATACATGACAGTACAATGACTTTGATATATCATACATTTGAATCAGATGGGATATAATTTCTCATTTTTCTGAGTGTACAGGTTACAGAATCATATTGGTCATGCAGTCACATATATACACACAGTAATAATAATGTCTGTTTCATTCTACTATCTTTCCTATCCCCCCATCCCCTCTCCTCCCCTCCCATCACTTCTCTCCCCAGGAAGTTACATGATCACAAGGACAAACACCAACACTTTTTAGTTAACTATGTTCCTAAGCTAGGATGTTGGTAGGTGAGGTATATTAAATGTATTTTGACTTAAGATATTTTCAACTTGTGGTGGGTTTATCAGGACATAATCCCACTGCAAGCTGAGGAGCATCTATGTATAAATAACAGATAGAAATAAAGTCCAAATAAAAAATGAAAAAAAAAAAAAGAAAGAAAGAACAGAGCATTCCAGTTGTTTGGAAGACAATTAAATGAACAAAATTCTGCCTAGTTGGAATTCCTGAAGGTGAAGATAAAGGATAAGAGCATAGAAAACTTAGTCAATGAAATAATACCAGAAAACTTCTAAAACCTTGAGAAAAATATGACATCCATGAAGCCTACAGGACCCCAAATACACATGACCAGAAAAGATCTTCACAAACTGTCAAAAATACAAGAAAAAGAATGAATTCTAAAAACTGCAACATAAAAGCATGAACATTTAAGGGTAGTCTTATTAGACCAACAGCACATTACTTTACATAAACCCTACTGGTCAAGAGGGTATGGAAAGATATATTTAAAGTCCCGAAAGAAAATAACTGCCAACCAAGATTACTGTACTCAGTAAGGCTATCCTGAGATATTAAATTAGCCTAGTTTCCTCATTCACACATGAATTGATGAAGAATATGTTGTCTTTGTATGCAATGTAATATTTTTCAGTGATACAGAATAACAAAATCCTTTCATTTGCAGCAATATATATGTAAATAGAGAAAGACAAGAACTGCTTGCTTAACTTCATGTATGGAACCTCAAATAATATTGACCTAAATATGGAAAGTTGATTAATAGTACATGGTGTGTACAGAGAGGGAGAAGATAGATAAAGGGAGGTTGGATTTAGTGTATGCTGTTTCCATGTATGGCAATATCACATTGAATGAATGTCATTAATATGTACAATTAATACACATCAAGCAAACATTAAAATTTTAAAAATAAAAATTTCATATACATGATTAAAAATTAAGAGCATAAAATTCAAAAAAGTATAATATGTGAATTTAACAAACCACAATGATAAATTATCCTGACAAAATCAACAAAGAAATAGCAGACAAACTGGACCCTAAATCAAAATGAACTTAACAGACATCTATAGATGCCTCCATTCAACCATGAAAGAACACAGATTCATCTCAAAGGCACATGAAACATTCTTCTTGATATGTTAGGCCACAGAAGTTGTCTCTACTCATTTATTTTTATTATTTATTTATTTATTTTTATCTTTTATTTATTTATTTATTAGAAATACATGACAGTGGAGTATATTTTGGCATTATACATACATGGAGAATAACTTATTCTAATTAGGATCTCATTCTTGTGATTGTACATGATGTGGAGTTTTACTGGTGGTGTATTCACATACGAACATAGGAAAGTTATGTCAGATTCATTCTACTATCTTTCCTATTCCTATCCTCCCTCCTTCCCTTTCTTACCATTTCTTTAATCCAGTGAACTTCTATTCTTCCCTCCCCCACCTTATAATGTGTTAGCATCTGCATATAAGAGAGAACATTCAGCCTGTGGATTTGGGGAATTGGCTTATTTCACTTAGCATGATAGTCTCCAGATCCATCCATTTACCAGCAAAAGTCATAAAAGCCCTACTTTTATGGCTGAATTATATTCCATTGTATACATATACATTTTCTGTATTCATTCATCTGTTGAAGGGCACCTAGTTTGGTTCCATAGCTTAGCTATTGTGAATTGAGCTGCTATAAACATTGATGTGACCATGTCACTATTGTATGCTGATATTAAGTGAGTCCTTTGAGTAGGACTACCCAGAAATAATATAGCCAGATCAAATGGTGGTTCCATTCCAAGTTTTCTAAGGAATCTCCATGCTGCTTTCAAGAATGGTTGCACCAACTTGCAGCCCACCAGCAAGGTATGAGTGTAACTCCCCCCTCCCCGTGTCCTCACCAACATTTATCATTACTGGTTGCACTAGTCAGGGAGGAACAGAATCAACAGGAGATATAATTATAAAAAGGAGACTTATTAGGTTGGCTTACTTGACCAGAAACTGGAGAGTCCACAATGGCAATCTACAGGCTGGAAAGCTGGAAGAACCAGTAGCCGTGCAGTCCAAGAGGCTGAAGTCCCAGAACAAGAGAGATCAATAGTGCTACCCTAGTTGAAGGCCAAAGGTTTCTGGAGAATCCCTGGCAGAGTCCACTTTGGATGAGTGAAGAAGCAAGAGTCTGGTATCTGCGGACGATCACAACAGCAATCAACAACCCATTCAAGAAAAATCAAGCTTGCATCTGTTGTGGCTTCCTTGTTCTTCCAACGTTTATTCCATGCAAGCCATCATCCTATTGGTTGGTGCTGCTCATACTTAGGGAGGGTCTTTATTTTCAGTTGGCTATCCCACATGACAATCATTCATAGACACACCCTCATCTACACCTATATTCATCTTAATCCAATCACTTTGAAAATTCAAATTGACCATTACACCTGTATTCTTGATAATTGCCGTTCTCACTAGAGTGAGATGAAACTTCAGTTTAGCTCTAATTTTCATTTATCTAATTGCTTGGAGATGTTGAACATTTTTTCATATATTTGTTGACCATTTGTATTTCTTCTTTTGTGAAGTGCTTTTTTACTTCCTTTGCCCATTTATTGATTGGGTTATTTGTTTTATTGATGTTAAGTTTTTTGAGTTTATATGTCCTGGAGATTAATGCTCTGAGGTGCAGGTGGCAAAGATTGTCTCCCATTCTGTAGACTCTCTCTTCATGTTCTTAATTGTTTTATTTGCTGTGAAGAAGCTTTTTAGTTGGATACCATCCCATTTATTGATTCTCATTGAAGAATTCTATTCCTAAGCTGACATGACAGAAAGTTAGGCCTACAATTTCTTCTAATAGGAACAGGATGTAATACCTAGGCAGGTCCTCTATCCACTTTGAGTTGAGTTTTGTGCATGGAGAAAGATAGGGGTTCAATTTCATTCTGCTAATGTGGATTCCCATTTTTCCCAGCACCATTTTGTTGAAGAGCCTCTCCACTAATTTTAAATAATTGGAATAATATGAAGTTTTTTTTTCTAGCTACCATGCAATGAAAGTGAAAATGTGTTACAAGATAAATTTTGGAAACTATGCAATGCATGAAAATTAAACAAGATACTCCTGAACATCCAAATGGTCAATGAGTAAATTAAGAAGGAATTTTTTTAAAATTGCTTGAAAACAATGGAAAAGTAAACACAATATACCACTTGGATATAGTGAAAGCAGTACTAATAGGGTCATTTACAATTAATAATTACATCAAAAAACCAGAAAGAGCTTAAACAACTTGTAGAAGGACTTTAAAGAACCAGAAAAGCAAGAACAAAGCAAAACAAAACTAGCACAAAGAAATATTAAATAATCAAAATAGACTAATAAATATAATCAATAAAACAAAGATATTATCAAAAAGATAAATGAAATTGATAACCCCTTGTATAGACTGAGAAAAAAGTAGCCTCAGAAAAACAAAATTAGAGCATAAGAATTAAAACCAAGAATCAGTAAATGGGATGGAATCAAACTAAAATGTTTTTTCTCAACAAAAGAAACAATCTGTGAAGTGAACAGAGAGCCCACATCCTGAGAGCAAATTTTTACCCCTCACACATCAGATAGAGCACTAATCTCTAGGGTATATAAAGAACTCAAAAAGCTAAGCACTGAAAAAAACAAATAACCCAATCAACAAATGGGCCAGGGACCTGAACAGACACTTCTCAGAAGAGGATATACAATCAATCAACAAATACATGAAAAAATGCTCATCATCTCTAGCAATCAGAGAAATGCAAATCAAAACTACTCTAAGATATCATCTCACTTCAGTCGGAATGGCAGCTATTATGAAGACAAACAACAATAAGTGTTGGTGAGGATGTGAAGAAAAAGGTACACTTATACATTGCTGGTGGGACTGTAAATTGGTACAGCCAATATGGAAAGCAGTATGGAGATTCCTTGGAAATCTGGGAATGGAACCACCATTTGACCCAGCTATTCCTCTCCTTGGACTATACCCAAAGGACTTAAAAACAGCATACTACAGGGACACAGCCTCATCAAGTTTATAGCAGCACAATTCACAATAGCTAATTTGTGGAGCCAACCTAGATGCCCTTCAGTGGATGAATAGATTAAAAAAATGTGGCATATATACACAATGGAATTTTACTCAGCAATAAAAGAGAATAAAATCATGGGATTTGCAGGTAAATGGATGGCTTTGGAGAAGATAATGCTAAGTGAATTTAGCCAATCCCCCCAAAAAATGCTGACTCATAGTGGGGTAGGGAGGGGGAGCATGGGAGGATTAGATGAATTCTAGATAGGGAAGATGGGTAAGAGGGAAAGGGAGGGGGCAGGGGATTATCAAGGGTGGTGGAATGTGATGGACATCATTATCCAAAGTACATGTATGAAGACTCATATTGGGTGGCAACATACTTTATATATAAACAGATATAAAAAAATATGGTATATATGTGTAATAAGAATTGTAATGGAAAAAAAATACATGTACAAAGGCATGAATTGGCATGAACATACTCTATATACAAAGATATGAAAAACTGTACTCTATGTGTAATAAGAATTGTAATGCACCACTACCATTTATTTAAAAAAATAAAACTAAAAAAAAAATTGATCATGATAAAATAAAAAAAAAAGAAAATTAGGATGAAGAAAGAAACATTACAGCTGATCCCAGAGAACTACAAAGGGTCAATGGAGACGATTATGAACAATAATACTTCAAGTTTGATAAGCTAGAAGAAAGGGACAAATTCCTGGACCCATATACCTTACTAAGAGTGAATCTTGAAGAAATAGAAACCTGAACAGATGGATAATAAGTAATGAGATTGAATCATTAATAAAAAGTCTTCCATTAAAGGAAACCCTATGACTAGATGGTTTTCATTTCATTCTAACTAACACTTAAGGAGAGAAAACTATCAGTATTTTCCAGATTATTTTCAAAAGATTGAAAATGAAGGAATTCTTCCAAACTCATTCTATGAGTTCAGTATTACTCTAATACCAAAACCAGATGAGGACACAACAACAAAAGCCATAGGCCAATATCCTTGTTGAACCAAAATGTAAAGATCCTCAGTAAATTATTAGTTAATATCAATACAATTATTAACTATGATCAAGCAGTTCATTCCAGGAATTGGATGATTTGCCATACACAAATCAATAAAGCCAATAAAACACATCAACAGAATATAGCACAAAAGCAAATGATTATCTCAATATGTGTAGGAAAAGCATTTGATAAAATTCAGTATTCCCTCTCATAAAACTTGAACTAGTCAAGTATAGCAGTATTTTCCTCTACATGATATATATATATATATATATGCCACATCTAACTAGCCCAGAGCCAACATCATACTGAATAGAGAATAAAAACTTAAGATTTGAAACAAAAGGTTGTCCACTTTCAGCACTTTTTTCAATTTAGTTATGAAGTCCTCACCATAGCAATTAAGGCAAGAGAAATAAATGATGGGTCTACAAACTGGAAAGAAGTCTAATTGTAACTGTTTGCAAACAACATTTTATATATAGAAAACCTCAAAGACTACCAAAAAAAAAAAAAAAAAAAAAACAACTACAAGAATTAATGAATTCAGCAAAGCTGTAGAATGCAAAAATCATACATAAATTAGTAGCATGTACATGCTTCAGTAACAAATCTTTAAAAGGCAGGCAGCAATCTCATTTACAATAGATAAAAAACTTATAGGAATAAATTATCCAAAGAGGTGAAAGTTGTCTACAATGAAAATTATAGAGCCTAAGGAAAGTAATTGAGGAGGACATATATAATGGAAGGATATTGTTATTTGGAATGTTCCTCAAAAGCTCAAGTACTTATAGGATTAGTCACCAAATCAGCAATATCCAGGGGTAAGGAAACAAATGGATCATGAGGGCTTTAACCTCATCAGTGGATTAATCCATTTGACTTGTGAATAATTTGAGTGTATTATTGGGAGGTGGGACCTAACTGGAGGAAGTAGGTTCTGGAGGTATGCCCTGGAAAAGTTTATCTTGCCCCGTCCCTTCTTCCCTTGTTTCCCAGCTGCCCTGAGCTTAGCAACTTCTCTCAACCCCACATCCTTCCACCATAAGGTTTCTGCCTGACCTCAGGCACAAAGCATTGGAGCCAGCTGACCTTGAACTGAAATTTTTAAAACTCAGAGCCAAAACAACTTTTCCTCCTTTGTTTATGACAGGTATTTTGGTTACAACAATGAAAAGCTGACTAGCGCATATATCCTGTGTTCATGGACTATAAGAATATTGTCAAAATTTTCGTACTACCTATAGTGATATATAGATCTAATGCAATTCCTATTAAAATTCCTATGACATTCTTCACAGGTATAGAAAAAGAAGAAAAAAATCATAGGGGACTCTAAGAACTCCGAACAACCAAAGTGCCTTTGAGCATATAAAGAGCAAAGCAGGAGATATTATATGACTTGATAAAAAATATACTACAAAACTCTAGTAATTGAAGCAGCATTCTTTTGGCATAAACCCAGACATGCAGACTGTATAGAGTCTACAAGTGAACTGATACCTATACAGAAAACTGATCTGTATGAAAGGTTTTAAAAGCATGCATTAGAAAGGATAGTCACTTCAATAAATTATACCAGGAAAACTGGATATCCACAATGAAAGTAGACACTTATTTCTCACCAGTCACAAAGATCAACTCAAAATGGAGCAAGGATTTCAGTGTAAGACCAGAAGTTATGAAACTACTAGAAGGAATATTGGGCATATGCTTCAGGACATTGGAATAGGCAAGAAATAGGAGATCAAAGTAAAAATTGATAAATGATATTATATCAAACTAAGATGCTTCTGTCCAGCAATATGGGAGAAGAATCATCACAATTCAAGGTCAGCCATGGGAACTTAGCAAGATCCTGTCTGAAAATAAAAAATAAAAAGGTCTGGGATATAGTTCAGTGGTAGAATACCTCTGGTTCAATCCCCAGTATCAAAACAAAAACAGCATAAAACTAAAATGCCTCTACACAACAAAGATGAACAATAAAGAGACAATCAGTAGAATGGGAGAAAATATTGGCAAACTATTCATCTAAAAAAGTGTAATATGCAGCATAAATAATGAACTAAAAAAACTCAAGAAGAAACAAGTAATCCAATTTGTAAATGAGGAGAAGATCTGAATAGACACTTGTTGAAAGAAGAAATGCAGGTAGTCCAAATATATGAAAAATTGCTCAATATCATTAATCATCAGGGAATCAAATAATAATAATAATAGTAATAATAATAACAACAACATTATCCATAATAGAATGGGTATTGTGTACCAGGTAGAAGGCTAAATTAGCATATCATTATGAAAACAGTATGGAGATTCCTCAAAAAAATTAAAACTAGAACTACCAGATTATCCAGCAAGCCCATTTCTGGGTACATATCCAAAACAAATGAACTCAACATAGTATATTGAAGAAATATCTGCACTTCCATGTTTAGTGCAGTATATTCACAATAGTCAAGATATGTACACAATCTAAGTGTCAATAAACTGATAAGTGGATAAAGACGTATGTGTGAGTGTTGAAATATTCTTCAGCCATAGAAAGAATGAAATCTTGTCATTTGAGACAACTTGTATGGAACTAGTGCAGACTGTATTAAATGAAATAAGCAAACATAGAAAGCACATATAAGATCTCAGTTGTATATGTTGATCTCACAGAGAGTAGAAAATAGAATAGTGGTTGCCAAAGACTGGGGAGAGTATGGGGTGGGAGGAATGGGGGAATATTGGTCAGTGGGTACTAAATTATAGTTAGATAGGAAAAAGAAGTTCTGGTGTTCTATTGCACATCAGGGTGACTGGAGATAATGATAATGTATTCAACAAATGAATAATGTTTGAGGAGATAGATATGCTTATCTTGATTTGAACATTATTCAATGTATATAAGCGTGGAACACCATAGTATTCTATGAATATGTACAATTTTATGGTTCAGTGAAATAAACCCAAAGAACAAAATAAAGAACTTAGAGATGTAAATAAGTGAGGAGAATACAATGCTCATGAAATTGAAGTCTAAATATTATTTATATCTCAATTCTTCCACATTGCTGTGCAGATTCAAGAAAATACCAATCAAAATCCCTGCAGAATGTTTTAGGGTATAATTTAATAAGCTGATACAAAAGTCTATATGAAAAAAAAGAGGATCCACAAGAGTCCACACAATTTTGAACAAGAAAAACAAGTTTTATAGTGTTTGTATGTGTACGTATACATATTTTTATTTATTGTATGTGATGCTGGGCATCAGTCCCAGGGTCTTGCACATTCCAACCACACGCTCTACCTCTGTGCTAAACTCAAACCCTGTTTAACTATATTATAGAAGGTACACACACGGACACACACACACTCTCAAGTTTTCTTCAAATGTGTTTAAATGTTTTATATTAGAATTATTTAAACTAACAAAGCCTAAGATCAAAGTTTTTTCCAAACATTTTCCTTTTTGTTTCAGGAGGAGGTATTTCTATTTTTAAAAAATTTAAGGCAATCAAGTAGTGTTTGTTAGGCAATCAAGTAGTATGTCTGTTCTATTGTTCACACCAACTCTTTTTTGACTTTGAAATTAGATTATAGTCACAGGACAAGGCCTTACTCTAGTTTTGCATTTATAATGTAATGCAGGGAACAACTCCAACACAAACATGAGAATAAACTACCTCAGTGTATCACTCTAAACTGAGGAATTATTTTCTGAAGACTTATAATTACTTCTCCCAATCTCAAATGGTAACAATTTCAGAAAATGTTAGGCTATAGTTGATTTCCAATAAAATGGGAACTTTGTTTAAAATTATAGAATTTTAAACATTAATAATCAACATATACTTTCCTCTTATATAAACCTTTATATTAAATGACGTATCTCACGATTTTCTTTTTTTGCTTTAAATGCAAGACTAAAAGAAAATTCTTATTTAACCAAAAGCTGTTTTTATATTCCAACTTCTCTTGCAAACCTGCTGGCACACATATTAGGAGGAGGTAGTTGAAATCATGGAGTTCTCTATTTGTTATATGTTAATTCAATTAGGTATGCACAAATGTTATTACTTTTCTATTTTTAATCTAAGGAACAGATGACTGAAATTTCTTCAATTTATAACTAATTATTCACACTTATTTTTATAATTTTTTATTCAATTATATTATCTGTCATTTCCTAACTTTTAAACCTAATAGAAATTTCATTAATAGACTTTCCCAGTATCATCTAAGGATCTTTAAATGTTCTGTAAATCCTAGAATTCTGATTAAAATATCTGAAGGCATTTTTCTTCTTTTATCTGTCTGAAGTTCAAATCATGCATAACTGTGTCAATCTGAAGTTAATGTTGGCTTGGAAAGTTTGCAATGACTAAACATCTGCTTTTGTGGCTATTTGCTTTCCAAATTTTTCCCCACTATGGTGTCAGGTACTTTGGGAAAAGGAGAGTCACAGGAATAAGGGAGAGGGGAAGGAGAGTTGGGGGACAGGAGATGAGGGTAGCTCTGGATCTGTACCCTCCAGCAATACCACCAGTACAGGGCATTCAGCACTAACTTGACAAA
Source organism: Marmota flaviventris (assembly GCF_047511675.1). Lineage (NCBI taxonomy): Eukaryota > Metazoa > Chordata > Mammalia > Rodentia > Sciuridae > Marmota > Marmota flaviventris. The sequence continues at coordinate 96,908,641 of NC_092503.1, read as the reverse complement.
TGCAGTTCTCAAAACATTGTTGGCTTCCTGATGGTCTTCTTTGTTGATCTGCTAAGGACATATTGTAATTAACCTATAGTATCTCTTATACTATTTTAGGTTTTTTTTTTTTAAAGGGAGGTAATTTTATCTAATTTACTCTCTGTCCACCTAGTCCCAAGTTAAGCATAAAATATATGGAGAAGTACAGGAAACATAAAAATTTTCATGAATTGAACTCATTATACAATCTATATTAAGAAATTGGAGAAAGCATACAAAAAAGAAATTGGAGAAAATGAGGTCAGCAATATAGAGTAGGAGTTCTCTGTATTCCACTTGCCCACACAGAAATCCTACTAAGAATGATCCACAGGCAAGAATACATCCATGGATATCCTAGAACTTGTGAGTGAGGTTGAGACACCCCCCTTGAATTGCAGAATTTAAGAAGTACCAGCAGCAGAAGTAATACATAGTCATACCCAGAATTATCTAAAGCTTTAAGGGTAGTATTTAACCCAATTTATCATTAGTCTGACAGTTAAAAGACAAAACTATTAAAAACAACTGTAGTTACAATAAATTGTTATGGGATACAAATTGTTTTTAGAAATCTCATAAATTTTGACATAAAATCATAAATCAGTATAGAGGAGGGAGTGAAAGTATCATTTCTATATTGATTAAAGTTGTCATCACCTTAAAGTAGCCTGTTGTAAGGATAAGATATTTTTGGGCATGCCTTGTGGTAACTGCAAAGTAAAAGCCTAGGTAGTGGCACAGCCTACAAAATGCAGGCATTCAAAGCACACCATCACAGAAAACCATCCAGTCACAAAGGGGACAGCAAGAGAGGAACAGAGGGAACTACAAAGCAGTCAGAATGAATAAGAAAATGGTAGTAGTTGGGGCTGGGGTTATGGCTCAGCGGTAGTGCGCTCACTCCGCATATGCAAGGCCCTGGGTTCAATCCTCAGCACCACATAAAAGTTACTGTGTACAACTACAAAAAAAAATTTAGAAATATATATATTAAAAAAGAAATTTAAAAAAAAAGAAAAGAAAATGGCAGTAGCAAGTCCTTAACTGTCAATTTCCTAATAAAAATATAAGAGTAGTTGAGCAGATAAATATGTTTAAAAGATCCAATCAGGGCTGGGGATGTGGCTCAAGTGGTAACACGCTCGCCTGGCATGCGCGGGCACTGGGTTCGATCCTCAGCACCACATAAAAATAAAATGAAGATGTTGTGTCCACCGAAAACTGAAAAATAAATATTTTTAAAAAATTCTCTCTCCTCTCTCTAAAAAAAAAAAAAAAAAGATCAATCATATTTCTCACAAGAGACTCAATTCATCTTTAGTGACTCACAGGCAGAGTAAAAGGATAGAAAGATTCTGCACAAAAGAGTAGGGGAGCTGTACATAGGTAAAATAGACTAAGTCAAAATCTGCATAGAGACAAAGCCAAGCTCAATGGTGCACTCCTGTAATCCCAGCTATTCAGGAGGCTGAGGCAAGAGGATTGCAGGTTTGAAGCCAGCTTAGGCAGTTTAGTGAGATGACTCCAGATGGAAAAAAAAGGTCTGGGGATGTAGCTCAATAGTAGAGTGCTAGCCTACATGTGTAAGGCCCTAAGCCCCATCCTCACTACTACAAAAAATGAGAGAAAGAAGGTCATTTTATAATGAGAAAGGAGTTAATTCTCCAAGAGGACATAACAATTGTATGAGCACCTAAAAACACACTTTCATTAAATGATCTAGGGAGAGACACATTATACTATTACAGTTGTAGGGGACTTCAGTACTGCCCTTTCAATGAAGGATAGATGATCTAGATAGGAAGTTAAGAAGGAAACATTGGATTAGAATTATACTTTAGCCCAAGTGGGCCTAACAGACATATACAGAACATTCCATGTAAAAGCAGCATAATACACATTTTTCTCAAGTACATATGAGACATTCTCCAAGATACAGCATATTTTAGGCCACAAAACAAACATTAACCAATTAAAGAAGATTAAAATCAAATCAATTATCAAATCATTATCCCAATGGCATGAAACTAGAAATCAATACCAGGAGAAATCTTGGAAAATACACAGATATGTAGAAGTTAAACAACATGCTCTAGAATAAATGAGTCACAAAAAGAATGAAAAGAGAAATGAAAAAATACCTTGAGACAGAAAAAATAAATACATGACATACTAGACCTTAAGGGACATAGCAAAAGCAAGACTAAAAGGTAAATTTATAGCGATAAAAACCTACTTCAAAAAAGAAAGATCTCAAACAAACAATCTAACATTATAACCTCAGGGAACTAGGGGGAAAAAAGAGCAAACTAAGCTCAAAGTAAGAAGAAGGAAGGGAAATAAATGAAATAGAGACTAGACAAAAATGGTAGAAATGATCAATGAAATTAAGAGTTGTGTTTTTTTTTTCTTTTTTAAGATAAAATCAGCAAACCCTTAATTAGATGAAGGAAGAAAAAAAGTGGAGATTCAAATAAGATCAGAAATCAAAGAGGAGAAATTACAACTGATAATACAAAAATAAAAAAGTTCATAAGAAACTACAATGAACAAGTAGAATCCATCAGATTGGATGATCTAAAAGAAACTGATAATTCCTAAGCACAGATGAACTACAAAGACTAAGTCATGAGTAGAAAATTTGAACAGACCAAAAATGACTAAAGAGATTGAATTAGTAATGAAAGTTTCCTTATCAAAAAAAGCTAGGATTGAACAGTTTTATTGCTGAGTTCTCCCAAATATTTGAAGAACTAACAAATTATTCTCAAATTCTTAAAAAAAAAAAAAAGTGAAGGGAATATTTTCAAACTCATTTTACAAAGCCTGAATTACCAAAGCCAAAGACACTACACAAAGAGAAAATTACAGGTCAATATTCTTTTTTAAAAAAAACATTTTTTTAGTCATAGATGGATACAATATTTTTATTTATTTTTATGTGGTGCTGAGGATCAAACCCAGGGCCTCATGCATGTAAGGCAAGCCCTCTACCACTGAGCTACAACCCCAGCCCAACAGGACAATATCCTTGATATAAAAACCTAATATGAAAATATAAATATATTAGAAAACTAAAAATATATTACCAAAAATATAAAATATTAACAAACCAAACTCAATAATATCTTACAGGAATTATTTACCAGGATTAAGTGGGATTTTTCCTTGGGACACATGGATAGTTCAACATATGCAAATCAATAAACTTGATAAATTATGTTAACAAAATGAAAAATAAAAATCATATGATCATCTCAATAGATTCAGGAAAAGCATTTGACAAAATTCAGTACCTTTTCAAGATAAAAAGTCTCAACAGATGAAATATAGAGAGAATGTACCTTGGCACAATAAAGGCCATATGGAAGCAAAGATATCCTAATAGGAAAGCAAGAAGTGAAATCATCTGTTTGCTAAAAAACATAATCTTATATATAGAAAATTAAAGATCCACCAAAAAACTGATAAAATTGCTAAACAAATTAAGTGGTTGGAGTATTAAAAACATCAATAAAAATCAGTTGTGTTTCTCTATACTCATAATAAACCATTTCAAAAGGAAACTAACAATTTTATTATAATAGTAATAAAAGATTAAATACTTAGGTGTTAATTTAACCAAAGGTGTAAAAGACTTGTATACTGAAAACTATAAAACACTAATAATAGATATTGAGTGAAACACAAATAAATAAAAATGTTATTATGCATTCATGGATTGAAAAGAATAGTGCGAAGATGTCTATATTACCCAAAGCAATCTACAAATCAGTGCAATCCTTATCAGAACTACCAAATCATTTTCTACAGAAATTGGAAAAAATCCTTAAATGTAGAACCATAAAAGATCATAAACAGTAAAACAATCTTTAACAGAAAGAACAAAGCCAGAAGTACCACCCTCGCTAATTCTAAAACATCACAAAACAACTGTAATCAAAATAACATGTACTGTTCTGGCATGTACTGGCATAAACATAGATACAATAACCAAATGAACAGAATTAAAGGACACAGAAATAAGACCATACACCTATAGTCAATTGATTTTTGGCAAAAAATACCAAGAAGGACAATCTCTTCAACAAATGGTATTGAGAAAACTGAGTATCCATATGTACACAATGAAATTAGATCCCTATCTTGTGCCTTAAGACTCAACTACAAATGGATTAAAGACTTAAGTGTAAGACCTGAAGCTGTAGGAGGAAAGCTCTACTGCATTAGTATGGGGAAATACATACATATGACAATTCACAGGATGAAATATTTGCAAACCAAACATCTGATAAGAGCTTAATATGCAAAATATACAAGGAACTCAACACTTAATAGAAAGAAAACAACCTGAGTAGAAAATGGAGCAAAGGGCCTCAATAGACATTTCTAAACAAAAATAAAGCAAACAAAAACACAGCCAAGATCCACCCACACCAGCCCATGAGGGACCCAGGGTCTCAGTAGGCCAGGTCCACCCCTCCCCCGGCAGGGCATATACTGTGCCACAAAGCAACTCTTAGCAAATATAAAAAAGTAGAGATACTACCCTGTATCCTATCAGATCATAATGGAATGAAATTAGAAATCAATGATAAAGAAATAAAATCCACTCCAACACCTGGAGACTAAATAATATGCTACTGAATGAACAATGGTTTACAGGAAACATCAAGGAGGAGATTAAAAAAAATTTTAGAGGTGAATGAGAATACAGATACAATATATCTAAATCTCTGGGACACTATGAAAGCAGTTCTAGAAGGAAAGTTCATTGCATGGAGTTCATTCCTTAAAAGAAGAAAAACTCAACAAATAAATGACTTAACATTACATCTCAAAGCCCTAGAAAAAGAACAAATCAACACCAAAGCAGCAGAAGACAGGAAATAATTAAAATCAGAGCTGCAATCAATGATATTGAAACAAAAGAAACAATTAAAAAAGTTGACAGAACAAAAAGTTGGTTCTTTGAAAAAAAATAAATAAAATTGACAGACCCTTAGCCATGCTAACAAAGAGAAAGAGTAAACTCAAATCACTAACATAGGTGATGAAAAAGGAAATATCAAATCAGACACTACAGAAATACAGAAGATAATTAGAAATTATTTTGAAAACTTGTACTCCAATAAAATAAAAAATATCGAAGGTATCAACAAATTTCTAGAGTCATATAATTTTCCAAAATTGAATCAGGATGATATACACAATTTAAACAGATCAATTTCAAGGGATGAAATAGAAAATGCCATCAAGTCTACCAACCAAGAAAAGCCCAGGACCAAACGGATACACAGCCAAGTTCTACAAGACCTTTAAAGAAGAACTAATACCAATACTCTCCAATTTATTTCAGGAAATAGAAAAGGAGCAGCACTTCTAAACTCATTCTATGAGGCCAATATCACTCTGATTCCAAAACAAGGCAAAGACACATCAAAAAAAAAAAAAAAAAAAGAAAGAAAGAAAGAAAAGAAAACTCCAGACTAATATCTCTAATGAATATAGATGCAAAAGTCCTTAATAAAATTCTGGCAAATCAAATACAAAAACATATCAAAAAGAGTGCAGCATGATCATGTGGGGTTCATTCCAGGGATGCAAGGTGGGTTCAACATAATTCATCACATCAATAGATTTAAGGAATCATATGATAAAAAGCATTTGACAAAATACAGCACCCCTTTATGTTCAAAACACTAGAAAAACTAGGGATAACAGGAACATATCTCAACATCATAAAGGCTATCTATGCTAAGCCCCAGGCCAACATCATTCTTAGTGGAGAAAAATTGAAGGCATTCCCTCTAAAAACTGGAACAAGACAGGGATGCCTTCTTTTACCACTTCTATTTAACATAGTTCTTGAAACACTGGCCAGAGCAATTAGACAGACAAAAGAAATTAAAGGGATACACAAAGGAAAAGAAGAACTAAAATTAGCACTATTTGCTGATATGATTCTATACCTGGAAGACCATAAAAGTTTCACCAGAAAACTTCTAGAACTAGTAAATGAATTCAGCAAAGTAGCAGGATATAAAATCAACACCCATAAATCAAAACCATTTCTGTATATCTGTGACAAATCCTCAGAAAGGGAAATGAGGAAAACTACCCCATTTACAATAGCCTCAAAAGTAAAATAAAATAAAATAAAGTAAAATACTTGGGAATCAACTTAATAAAAGAGGTGAAAGATCTATATAATGAAAATTACAGAACCCTAAAGAAAGAAGTCAAAGAAGACCTTCGAAGATGGAAAGACCTACCTTGCTCTTGGATAGGCAGAATTAATATTATCAAAATGACCATACTACCAAAAGCAGTATACAGATTTAATGCAATTCCAATCAAAATTCCAATGGCATTCCTCATAGAAATAGAAAAAGCAATCATGAAATTCATCTGGAAAAATAAGAGACCCATAATAGCTAAAGCAATCCTTAGCAGGAATTGTGAAGGTGACATCACTATACCAGGAGTTAAACTATACTACCAAGCAACAGTAATAAAAACAGCATGGTATTGGCACCAAAACAGACTGATTGACTGATGGTACAAAATAAAGGACACAGAGACTAACCCACAAAATTACAATTATCTTATATTAGACAAAGGCACCAAAAACATGCATTGGAGAAAAAGATAGCCTCTTCAACAAATGGTGCTGGGGAAACTGTAAATCCATATATAATGAAATGAAATTAAACCCCTATCTCTCACCATGCACAAAACTCAACTCAAAATGGATCAAGGACTTAGGAATAAAACCAGAGACCCTATGTCTAATAGAAGAAAAAGTAGGCCCTAATCTTCATCATGTGGGATTAGGCCCCAACTTCCTTAATAAGATTCCTTTGGTGCAAGAATTAAAATCAAGAATCAATAAATGGGATGGACTCAACTAAAAAGTTTCTTCTCAGCAAAAGAAACAATCTTTGGAATGAATAGAGAGTCTACATCTTGGGAGCAAATCTTTATCCCTCATACATCAGATAGAGCACTAATCTCTAGGGTATATACAGAACCCAAAAAGCTAAACACCAAAACAAACAAACAAACAAGTAACCCAATCAATAAATGGGCCAAGGACCTGAAGAGACACTTCTCAGAAGATGATATTCAATCAATGAACAAATATGAACAAATGTTCATCATCACTAGAAATCAGAGAAATGCAAATCAAAACCACTCTAAGATTTCATCTCACTCCAGTCAGAATGGCAGCTATTATGCATATAAACAACAATAAGTGTTGGCGAGGATGTGGGAAAAAAGGTAAACTCATACATTGCTGCTGGGGCTGCAAATTGGTGCAGCGAATATGGAAAGCAGTATGGAGATTTCTTGGAAAACTTGGATGGAATCACCATTTGACCCCACTATCCCTCTCCTCAGTCTATACCCAAAGGACTTAAAAACAGCATACTATAGGAACACAGCCACATCAATGTTTATAGCAGCACAATTCACAATAGTCCAACTGTGGAACCAACCTAGATGCCCTTCAATAGATGGATAAAAAAAATATGGCATATATACACAATGGAATATTACTCAGCAATAAAAGAGAATAAAATCATGACATTTGCAGGTAAATGGATGAAGTTAGAGAAGATAATGCTAAATGAAGTTAGCCAATCCCCCAAAAACAAATGCTGAATGTTTTCTTTGATATAAAGAGGCTGATTCATAGTACGATAGGGAGAGAGAGCATGGGAGGAATAGACGAACTCTAGATAGGGCAGAGTGGTTGGAGGGGAAAGGAGGGGGCATGGGGTAATTAATGATGGTGGAATGTGATGATCATTATTATCCAAAGAACATGTATGAAGACATGAATTGCTATGAACATACTTTGTATACAGAGATATGAAAAATTGTGCTCTATATGTGTAATAAGAATTGTAATGCATCCTGCTGTCATATATAAGTAAAACAAAAAAAAAGGAAAGAAAAATACCCACATAGCCAACAGGTATATGAAAAAATGTGAAGTATTGCTTATTATTAGAGAAAATTCACATTAACTCACAATATCACTTCACATTTGTTGGAATAGTTATTAGTTAACAAAAAGATGAAGGATAACAAGTGTTTGTAAGAATGTGGAAGGAAGGGAATTCTTATGCATTTTTGGTGGGAATATAAATTAATACTGCCATTATGGAAAAAAAATGGAATTTTTGTGAATCTAAAAATAGTTCTATCATATGATTTGGTAATCCCCTTATGGATATAAGTCCAAAAGAACTGAAATAAATATGTTGAAGGGACCTCTACATTCCCAAGTTTATTGCAGGATTATCCACAATAGGCAAAGTGTCAAATTAACCTAATTGTCATTCATCAGTGGATTAATAGCTGAGTCAAAGAAGGTATACACACATAATGGAATATTATTTAGAGCCTAAAAAGTAGGGAGGGGAGAGAGTCTATCACTTGAGACAATATGGATGAATCTGGAGGACATTATGGTAAGTGAAATTATCCAGGCACAGAAAGATAAATAAATACCACACATAATTGCAATTATGTGTGGAATCTAGAAATGGTGAGTAGAATCATAGCCAGAGTGAACAGACAGGGAAAGGATGAGAAGAGGTTGATCAAAGGGTACAAAGTTCTAGGTAGAAGAAAGAATGTTTTGAGATCTATTGTACAGCTGGGTGCTAATAATAACAACATATTTTAAAATAACTTAATAAATTTAAAATTCTCACCTTAAAAATGACAGGTAAATGATGTGATGATATGTTGATTAGCTTGATTTAATCAGCCTTCATTATATACACATCTCTCATATATACATATTCACACACACACACATACATGTTACATTGTACTCCAAATATTTATAATTATGATTTGTTAATATATTAATAAAAATGTACTGTTGAAAATTATTTTGTTTCTGTACCCAAGGTAAAAATGAAAATATCATCTATATTCCCCCATGAGGTACATATTTTATAATATATTCTGTAATAAATTTAAACATTCAAATAAGAAATTGAATAATACCAACAGTCCAGAAGGGCCCAACATACCACCTTCCACTCATTAACCCTTCCCCTCCAAAGATAATCACCTATTGTGACTTTTAATATTATAGATTGTATCATCTCTGCATTTGAACTTTTATAGGCAGTATGCACTCATATGCCAGTTCTGGTGATTTTTCTCAACCTTATATTTATGGAATTTGTCTTTGTTGTTGTGTGTTTAACAGTACTTCCTTCGTTTTCTTTAACATGTAGTATTCAATTGTATAACTATAATACTGATTTATTTACTCTAATTGACATGTGTGTTATTAGCTTTTCTGCATGACAAATAATGGTCCTGTGAAAATTTTGGTACATGTTTCTTGATGTATGTACATAAGCATTTCTGTTGGGTGTGGACCTAAGAGTGAAGTAGCTGGTATGTCATTTGTTCAGTTTTAGTAGATCTCACTTATGGTAGGCAGTTTCCAAGACTCACACTCTTGAGTAATCCTTCCCCCTGAGTGTAGACTGGGGTTTTAAAATAACTTCTAGCAAATAAAATGTGGCAGAAGCAATGGGATAGCATTTTCAAGATTGATTCATGAAAAGATTGTGTCTTATCAGAATACTCTTATTAGCTCTTAAATTGTTTAATCTTGGTAAGCCAACTGCCATAGAGAGGGGAAGCCCTATGGAGAGACCCTTGAAAATGGATCTTCTGAGGCCACCTGTAACCATGTGAATGAAGAGGATCCTGCCCCAAAGTTGAGCCTTGAGTTGACTGCAGCTTTAGCCAGTACCTTGATTGCTGTCTTTTGAGACACCCTGACCCAGAGCTACCTACCTAAACAGGCTTGATAGGCCTGCCTCATATAAATCACAAGATAATGGCTGTTCAATGCCTTTAGCTTCTAAATTTTCAAGCAATTTGTATGCAGCAATAGATAATACTTTCTACAGTAAACACTCTTCCAAATGCTTGTCATGATTTACATTAACATAAAGAGTTTCTATTGTGCCACATTCTTGCCAGTTCTTCATAATGTCAGTTATTGCTCTTGTTTCCATTTTTATTTAGTCATCTTAGTGTTTGAGTTATAGTGGTTGGCTTTGTGGCTTTAATTTGCTTCCTTATTTCTGATGAGATTGAGCATTTCAATTGTATAATACCACTTAGATACTTGTTTAGTGAAGAATCATCTTTTACCTATTTAAAAAATTGGGTTCTTTATTTTTTTCTTATTGACTTAATAGTTCTTCATAGTTCTAAATAGATTGTTGCTTATATTGAGTATAGATATTGTCTGTTTTTCTTTTGTTCCCAGAGTATCTTTTAGTGAATAGACCTTAATTTTAATGTAATTCTACTTATTTTTTATGGATATGCTCGGATTTTTATAGAAATATCAATTCATTTAGATTGCATTTTATTATTGTTTTGTCCCTACATTTGCTTGTTATACATTACTCTATCATTATTTTATCAGTTAGAAAGTACAAGAATCCCTAACATTAAAATCTAATATAAATATTCTTGCTACTTTTGAGACAATGCAAGCACCTTTATTTTCATTTATCTTGTTTTTGCCTTATGTGTTAATATTTTCATTATGCATCTATTGTAATCTCTATAATACATTGTAATTGTTTTACAGTTGTTTATTTAGATCTAGATACAAATTTACCCCCCCTCAGTTTTGCTTTTTATTCCTGTATTCATCTCCAGCTTATTTTCTTTTTGCCAAATGAACTCTTTTTAATATTTCCTGTAGTGTGAATTTGCTGATTACAAATTCTCTTGGCTTAGGTTTGTCTGGCAATTTATTTGACATTCACTTTTCTTTTTTCTTTTTTTTTTTTTGTACTGGAGATTGAATCCAGGCACACTTAACCACTGAGCCACATCAGCAGTGCTTCTTTTATTTATTTATTTAATTAATTTTTAAAATTTTTTTTTTAGTTGTCAATGGATCTTTTATTTTATTTATATGTGGTGCTGAGGATCGAACCCAGAGCCTCACATATGCCAGGCAAGCACTCTACCACTGAGCCACAACCCCAGCCCGCTTCTTTTATTTTTTATTCTAAGATAGGGTCTACGTTGCTTAGGCCTGCGCTAAAGTTGCTGACGCTGGTCTTGAAACTTGCAATCCTCCTGCCTCGGCATCTTGAGTCACTGGGATTACAGGCATGCGCCATCATGTTGAATAATATATTTATTGTGTTTAAAAGTCAAGGTTTGCATACAAATGCCCAACAATGGATGAGTGGATAAACAAATGTTGTGTGTGTGTGTGTGTGTGTGTATGCGCGCACACATATATATACTATACTATTGTTTGACTTTTCCTTGGTTTTCAATGGCCTTCACATTTGCCTCAATTTTTAAGTCAATTTCTGTTTTATATACAGGTGTATATATGTACTACATTTTATATATCTATATCTATATAATTTTGTTCATATATATATTTTGTTTCCACCAAATGCCCCAAATTGATGGATAAACAAAATGTAATATAGATATATCCATATATATGTGTGTGTGTGTATACACATACACAAATAATATTCATTCTTAAGAAGAAAGGAAATTCTAACATGCTGTAACATGAATGAACCTTGAGGAAATTGTGCTAAGTGAAATAAGGCAGTCCTAAAAGACAAATACTGTATGGCTCCACTTACAAAATATTTGGAGTATTCAGATTTATAGAAATAGAAAATAGAATGGTAGTTTTCAGGGACTAGGGGAAGGGGGAGTAAAAAGTAGTTTAATAGTGTGATAGACTGAATGTTTATATCCTCCCAAATGGATATGTTGAAAATCTAATCTTCATTTGTCTGTTATTTAGGACATAATTTGGCCTTAAGAATGGAGGGCTCATGAATGTCATTAGAACTGTTATAAGAGGAAAAAATGAGAGAGATGACCTAGCCATCAATCTCTCTTCACTATATGGGGATACAGCCAGAAGGTTGTCATCTGTAAACCAAGAAGAGAGCTCCCACCAAACTACAAATCTATTGGCACCCTGCTCTTGGACTTCCCATCCTCCAGAATTATTAGAAACAAATGTTTCTTATTTTAGCCACCCAGTCTATGGTATTTTGTTATAGCAGTCTAAGACAAGACAAATGGGTACAGTTTTGCAAGATGAAAGAGTTCTAGAATTTGCGCAATGGGAACACACTTAAAAACCATTGATATTTATGTGTATATATGGTTAAGATTAAATATTTGTTACATGTATTTTATCACAAAGATTTCAAAAATTCTGGGTTCGAAATTTTTTTTTTTTACATCACATTGAAGATACAATTTCATTGTCTTCTAGCTTCTAGTTTTTCGTTGAGAAGTCATTGTTAGTCTTACAATTTCTAATTTGAAGGTAGATTTGAATCTGTTATTTCTTACTGCTTCTATAATTTTTCTTTGTCTTTGGATTTCAATAGTTTAATAGTTTTTTAATTCTATAGATAGTGGGTGGTACTAGTCGAACCTAAAACTTGATGTTGTTTTGGAAAAGTTTCAGGCATTGTCTCTTCAAATATTGCTCCTTCAAATATTGCATTTTCTCTCTCTTCTGAGACCATCTTTTTAACCTGCTATTTAGTTCACATATTTTTCCTGGAAGACAATTTTCCATGATATTTCCTTTACATTTTGTAAGAGCTATTCAACAATGTTTGTAAAGCAAACAGCCTTGGGACACAGAAGTAGGGTTTCCTATTGGGGTGCAGGATGTTTTTGTTTACTCATCAGCATATGAAATATGTTTCCCTCTTGAACAAATATCAGGCAGGTTTGCTAAGAGCCTTCATAAGATTAAGGTTTCTTGATATAGGGGTTCCCCAGCTATGGCACAGATCTATTAAGTTCACAGCTTCCACTTAGATCCACCCCCTATCATCCCCATGGGACTGGGGATTGAGGTAGGTTAAAGAAGAGTGGATGCAAACATGAAGACTTGAGCTGTGACACCTTTTGTTTCTGACCCAGAAGGCTCATGTCTTCTTCTGGTATCTATGAAATGGTGGCCCTAACTTGTTAACTTGAATGTAATGTAAAATCTCAGAACCTTCATAGTTCATGATGATCATTTACTGACCTATGTTTTTGCTTACAAATGCTTTAACTATTGAGAAGTAAATTTCTGTTACTGTATTGTTTGGTTCTGGAATACCCATTGGATTATTTTGTATTGTTTCCAATACGCTATTAAGATTATTCATCTACCAACCTAGATGCCCTCCAGTAGATGAATGTATAAAGACAATGTGGTATATATACACAATGGAATATTATTCAGCATTAAAAGAGGATAAAGTCATGGCGTTTGCAGGTAAATGGATGGAGCTGGAGAATACAATGCTAAGTGAAATTAGCCAATCCCCCAAAACAAAATGCTGAATGATTTCTCTAATTTAAGGATGCTGATTCATAATATGCTGTTGGGGGTAGAGGGATTGGAGGATTAAATGAACTCTAGATAGGGCAAAGGGGAAGAGAGGAGGGAAGACAAGGAAGGGGGCATAGGGGTAGGAAAATGGTGGAATGTGATGGTCATCATTACCCCAAGTACAGGTATGAAGGCACGAAGAATATGACTCTACTTTGTGTATACCCAGAGACATGAAAAATTGTATTCTATATATAATATGAATGGCAATACATTCTGTCATATATAACAAAATTTAAAAATTAAAATACAAATTCTTCATCTAATTCCCAATTTTTAAAAACATAACTTTTACATTTATTTTAAAGTCACTGCTCATTAACTTCAATATCTAGATTGTGAGTCTATTCCTACTGTTTGATTTTTCCTTGTTTTTTGTTGGTTTTCACATTTGCCTCAATTTTTAAGTAGATTTCAGAATAGTTTTTGGAAAAAAAATTATAGAGATAATCTAAGGCTGTGGATGATGTTATCTCTTAGAAATGATTTACTTTTGTTTCTGTCAGAAAGTCGGGTAACAGCATATCATCCCAATCCAATCAGAGATTGAGGTGACATATGTATGGTCTCCATCTTTTTGCAGGCCTATTTTTCATGACCACAATCCAAACAAGGATGAATATCATTTAAAGTTAGGTTTCACAAAATGAAACTGAATCCCTTTCTCTCGCCATGCACAAAAGTTAATTCAAAATGGATCAAGGAGCTTGATATCAAATCAGAGACGCGCCGTCTGATAGAAGAAAAAGTTGGCTACGATCTACAGTCGGTGGGGTCGGGCTCCAAATTCCTCAATAGGACACCCATAGCACAAAAGTTAATAACTAGAATCAACAAATGGGACTTACTCAAACTAAAAAGTTTTTTCTCAGCAAAAGATACAATAAGAGAGGTAAATAGAGAGCCTACATCCTGGGAACAAATCTTTACTCCTCACACTTCAGATAGAGCCCTAATATCCAGAGTATACAAAGAGCTCAAAAAATTAGACAATAAGAGAACAAACAACCCAATCAACAAATGGGCCAAGGACCTGAACAGACACTTCTCAGAGGAGGACATACAATCAATCAACAAGTACATGAAAAAATGCTCACCATCTCTAGCAGTCAGAGAAATGCAAATTAAAACCACCCTAAGATACCATCTCACTCCAGTTAGATTGGCAGCCATTATGAAGTCAAACAACAACAAGTGCTGGCGAGGATGTGGGGAAAAGGGTACACTTGTACATTGCTGGTGGGACTGCAAATTGGTCCAGCCAATTTGGAAAGCAGTATGGAGATTTCTTGGAAAGCTGGGAATGGAGCCACCATTTGACCCAGCTATTCCCCTTCTCGGTCTATTCCCTAAAGACCTAAAAAGAGCATGCTACAGGGACACTGCTACATCGATGTTCATAGCAGCACAATTCACAATAGCTAGACTGTGGAACCAACCTAGATGCCCTTCAATGGATGAATGGATAAAAAAAATGTGGCATTTATACACAATGGAGTATTACTCTGCATTAAAAAATGACAAAATCATAGAATTTACAGGGAAATGGATGGCATTAGAGCAGATTATGCTAAGTGAAGCTAGCCAATCCCTAAAAAACAAATGCCAAATGTCTTCTTTGATATAAGGAGAGTAACTAAGAACAGAGTAGGGTCGAAGAGCATGAGAAGAAGATTAACATTAAACAGGGATGAGAGGTGGGAGGGAAAGGGAGAGAGAAGGGAAAATGCATGGAAATGGAAGGAGACCCTCAGAGTTATACAAAAGTACATACAAGAGGAAGTGAGGGGAAGGGGAAAAATAATACAAGGGGGACAAACGAATGTCAGTAGAGGGGGCAGAGAGAGAAGAGGGGAGGGGAGGGGAGGGGAGGGGGGATAGTAGAGGATAGGAAAGACAGCAGAATACAACAGACACTAGTATGGCAATATGTAAATCAATGGATGTGTAACTGATGTGATTCTGCAATCTGTATATGGGGTAAAAATGGGAGCTCATAACCCACTTGAATCAAATTGTGAAATATGATATATCAAGAACTATGTAATGTTTTGAACAGCCAACAATAAAAAATTAAAAAAATAAATAAATAAATAAATAAATAAAAATAATAAGGGCTGGGGGTGTAGCTCAGTGGTAGAGCGCCCCTGAATTAAATTTCCAGTATTGTAAAAACAAAACAAAGCAAAATAAAAACGAGACAAGAGTAAAAAAAATAAAAAATAAAAAAATAAAGTTAGGTTTCAGTCTCTCTGACAAGTAGCCATTTCCTCATTTATTTTAAGGTATATCTTTTTAGGGGTTTAAAATAAAAGAAAAGAATGTTTAAGAGGACCCCTTTTCTTGTTGTACCTTGAAACTTCTTCCAGTTGGTCTGGACTTTCCAATTTTAATACTAATTTGAAATTTTTTTAATACTAATTTTTAATTTGAAACCTGAGACACTCTTTAGTTCTAAGAAAACTGTACGGCTGTTCATAGAACCTTGACCTCCGATTATTATTTCTGATGGATGAAAGCTCTCATTAAGTTTCTTAGTCTTTTGGCTGGTCATTGTGAGTCAACAAATGCCCAACAGATTTAAAGGATGCTCAGTATCTCCACATATACCAATTTCACTGCAATTGCAAATTCTTTGAATTCACTTGTTCTTTCTCTTACATACTCTTCTACTAAATTTTCCTGTGACTGTCATCATTCATGGCTCCACTTAAATATCATCTCTTAAGAACAACTTATATAAAATTGTCCCATTATTAGGGGATTTTCTGTTCCAATTCTGCATTATATGTTCTTTATAGCATATAATGTGATATAAAGTGACTTTATATCACTTTATCACTATGTCAAGTTATTCATCTGTTTGTGTGTTTCTTGTTTGTCATACCCTAATCTACGAATATATTCAAGGAAATAAGCTCCATAAGACCAAGGACATCGTATATCTACTTTTCTCTCAACATATACCTAGAAAAGTTTCTGGAACCTAGCGGTTACTTGATAAATAATTTATAAATTTTTTTTTTTTTTTTTTGAGTTGCATTTCCAAAATTTCCCAGAATCTTGGCAAGATGGTAGCTGAGAAATATCCTCTTATAATTGTCTCCCCATAGGCATACCAAGTTGAATAATTATTTATGAACCAAAACACCCTCACAAGAGCTAAGGAAACCAGCTGAGAGATCACAGTGCCTGCTTCTAATATAGAAAAATGAAAAGATGTTGAAGAAGCTAGGGAGGAAAGAGTTGCCTATGTCACCCCTTATTCAAACCTTATCCACCCCTTGGCGGGGGCAGAGAGAAATTTAAGTTCAGCCATTGAACTTGGAACATAGTACTAGGCCTGTCACAGTAAAACCTAGTGCTGAGAAAAGCCCCACATCCTTTATCACAAGGCCAACACCCAGAGACTGAGCCACTGGAATTGTGTTAGGTCAGCGGGATGACTATCCTAATTACAACCTTAGGTGCAAGATTCTGCATACTGGGGAGCAAGGCATGAAAATCTTTGTCTTAGTCTTCAAACTTATTTAAAAAAATAATAGCAGAAAACTTCCCAGGCCTAGGGAAGAATATGAGTATCCAGGTACAAGATCAAGGGTCATTTGTTAGATTCAACTCAGTAAAGTCTACCTCAAGACATCTTATAGACAAGCTCTCAAAAGATAAAGATTCTCAAATTTGCAAGAGAAAATAAGTAACTTAAAGGTGTGTCCCAATTTTCCAGACCATGAACTTTATTTTTTTTAAAGAGAGAGAGAGAGAGAATTGGTTTTTAGTATTTATTTTTTAGTTCTCGGCGGACACAACATCTTTGTTTGTATGTGGTGCTGAGGATCGAACCTGGGTCTTACGCATGCCAGGCGAGTGCACTACCACTTGAGCCACATCCCCAGCCCCAGACCATGAACTTTTGACCAGAAAACTTACAGCCTAGGAAACAGTGGCATAAAGTTTTCACAATATGGAAGGGGAAAGAAAATCCTATCATCCAAGAATATTACACCCAGTGAAGATATCCTTTATAAGTGAAGAAAGGATAAAGACTTTCCCAAACACACAAAAACAGGATGTTTATCCATCAGACCTGGTTGACAAGAAATGCTGAAAGGAGTTCTTCAGATGAAAGAAAGAAACATTAATGAGTATGAAGAAAACATGAGAAGATATAAAACTTCTCACTGATAAGAGTAATCATACAAATTCAGAATAATCTAAAATGGTAAGCATGGCATATAAACCATTCAAATTTTTAGTATGAAACCTAAAAAAAGAACAGTAATAATTACTACATTAATATGTTAAGAGTTAAACAATATAGGAAGATATAAAATGGGATATCAAAAATTCAAAATGTTAGATTGGCATGGTGGCACACACCTATAATCCCCGCAACTCCAGAGGCTGAGATAGAATTGTGAGTTCAAAGCCAGCCTCAGCAAAAGTGAGGGGCTAAGCAACTCAGTGAGACCCTGTCTCTAAATAAAATACAAAATTGGGTTGAGGATGTGGCTCAGTGGTTAATATCCCTAAGTTCAATTCCCAGTACCCCCCACCCCAATTCGAAATGTTTGGAGAAAGGTAGAAAAAAATAGAGTTTTCTGGTTAGTGTATTTCTCTTATTTTGCTTGTTTCTATTATCTTTCTGATCATGTTGAAATTTTTTTTGTAGGCTTCATGGTAAACACAAAACAAAAGTCTATAATAGATAAATCAAAAATAATAAAGAATCAAAACACACTTATAGATTTATCAATTAACCATGAAGGAAGATTAGAAGAGAGAAAGAAAGTACAACAAAAACAGGAAACAAGTTATATACTGGCTGTAGTAAGACCTTACCTACCAATGACTAACTTGGATGTAACCCGATTTAATTCTCCAATTAAAAGACAGAGTGACTACTAGATAAAAACAAAAACAACACACACACACACACACTCACTCTGACCCAACTGTATGTTGTTTACAAGAAACACTCCACTTCTAAGGACACACATAGAAAGTAAAAACATAAAATAAGACATTCCATGCAAATGGAAGCCAAAAGAAAGTATGAGTAGCTATATCTGTATCATATATAATAGAATGTAAGTGAAAAGCAGTAAGGAAAGAAAAGGAAGACTCTTATATAATGATACAAGGGTCACTTCAGCAAGAGGAAATAACAATTCTAAATATATATACACTCAATATTGGAGCACAAAAATAGATAAAGCAAATATTAATAGAAATAAAGTGAGAGAGAGACTGTAGTATGGCAATAGGGACTTTTAACACCCCATTTTTAGCTATGAATAGACCATCTACACAGAAAAATCAAGAAAAACAGAGTTAAATTGTACTCCACATCCAATGGACCTAACAGATATTTACAGAACCTGGGGGAAAAATACATTTTTCTCAGTATGTGAAACATTCTCTAAGACAGATTATATGATAGGCAAACAACAGGACTTGACAAATATTGAAATGATGTCAACTCTCTTTTATAACTATACGCCAATAAAGCTAGAATCAGTAATAGGAAAAAATTGGATCTATATACTATACAAACACATGGAAATTAAACAATGTTTGGACAGATCAAGGAAAAATTGAGAAGGAAATTAAAAATTTTCTTGAAACAAATGAAAATGGAGATACAATGTGCCCAATCCTAAAGAATACAACAAAAGTAGTCTAAGAGAAAACTTTATAGCAATCAATGCTCACATCAAAATAAGTAAAAAGATCTCAAAACAACCTATTGCTGATCTCACAAACTAGGAAAACAAAAACTGAATCCTAAGTCAGTAGAAAGAAAGAAATAATAAAGATCAAAGTAGAAGTAAATGGAGACTTAAAAAATACAAATGACCAATTAAACAAAGAGCTGGTTCTTCAAAAAGATTACGAAGAAAGAAACCCTTAGCTAGACTAAGAAAAAGAGAGAAGATGAAAATGGAACCATTACAATTGATATAGCATAAATACAAATGATCATTAGAAATTATTATGAAAAATTATATGCCAGTGAATTTGATAAGCTACAAGATGTGGATAAATTCCTAGTCACGTGTATTTTACCAAGACTGAATCACAAATTAGAAAACCTGAACAGATCAATAATAATGAGATTAAATCAATCATAAAAATCCTGTTATGGTTTGGATATGGGACGTCCCCCAAAAGTTCCTGTGTTAATGTGGTAATATTCAGAGGTGAAATGATTCAATTTTGAGAATCATGAGTAAACAGTTGATCCTAGTCTGAATGGATTAACTGGGTGGTAACTGTAGGCAGGTGGGGTGTGCCTGGAGGAGGTGGGTCACTGCAGGTGTGCCCTGGTAGGGTTTATCTTACCTGTGGCTCTTTCCCCTTGCTCTTGTGCTTCCTGGCCACCATGAACAGAGCAGTATTTCTCCACCATGCCCTTTTGCCATGATGTTCTGCCTCACCATGGGCCCATAGCAATGGAGTCAGCCAACCATAGGCTAAAACTCTGAAACTGAGCCAAAATAAACTTTTCCTCCTCAAAATTGTTCTTGTCAGGAATTTTGGTCACAGTGATAAAAGGCTGACCAACACAAAACCTCCAATCAAAGAAAGGCCCAGGCCTAGATAGTTTCACTGCTGAATTCTACCCAATATTTGAAGAAAAAAAAAACAACTAATATTAATTCTCCTTGTTATGTTAAAAACTAGAAGCAAAAGAATTCTTTCAAATACATTACATGAAGGCCAGAAATCACCCTGATAATAAAACCAGATAAGGACATTAAAAAACATAACAAAACAAACAAATGCCACAGACCATCATCCTTAATGAACACAGATGCAAAAATCCTCAACAAAACACTAGCAAACTGAATCCACAACACACTAAAAATATTATTCATCAGAATCAACGGATTCATTTCAGGGATGTAATACACACAAAGGAATACATATAATACATTAACAGAATGAACAAAAACCATATGGTCAATTTCATTCCACTGTTTTGCCTTATCCTATCTCTCTTCCCTCCTCTTCAGTCCCCTTCATCTATTTCACTGATCTTTTATTTTTTATCTCCTCCCCTTATTTTGGATTAAACAGCAGAAAGATCAGTAGAGGAAAGGGAATAGGGGGAGGGAGGAGGGAAGAGAAAGGGGAAGTACTGTGGACTGAATTAGAACAAATTATATTCTACGCTTTTATAAATTTGTCAAAATGAATCCTAATGTTATGTATAACTAAAAGAACCAATGAAAAAGCCCATAAGGTCATTCAATAAATGTAGAAAAAGCAGTTGATAAAATTCAAAATCCCTTCCTTTAAAAATACTGAACAAATCAGGTATGGAAGGAACATATCAACATAATCATCCAGGCCTTTACAAAAAGCCAACATCTCGCATTATACTGAATGTGGGGAAGTTGAAAGATTTGTCCTTAAGATCTGTAACAAGATGAGGATGTCCATTTTCACACTTTTATTCCACAAAGTTCTAGAAGTCTTAGAGAAGTCAGGTTGGAGAAAGAAATGAGTGGCATCCAAATTAAAAAAATAAATGAATCTAATTGTCACATTTAAGATTATGCTACTTTGAATTTAGAAAATTCCAAAAACTCCACCCAAAATTACTAGAATAAATGAATCCAGCCAAGTTGCAGGATACAAAATATACAAAAATCAGCATTGCTATGTCATGAGCAAATCATCTGAAATTGAAATCAAGAAATCAATCCCATTTACAATAGTATCATAATGTAAAATGAAATAATTAAGGACTAAACAAAAGAGGTGAAAGATTTCTACAATGAAAATGATAAAATATGAATGATGGAAACTAAAGAGGACACAAAAAAGTGGAAAGATATCCTGTGCTTATGGGTTAAAAGAATCAATATAGTTAAAATGTACATACTTCCCAAAGCAATTTACAGATTCATTACAATCATAATCAAAATACCAAAGGCATTCTTTATAGAACTAGGAAAAACAATCCTAAAATTTATATGGAATCACAAAAAAACCTAAATAGCTAAAGACATATTGAGCAAAAAACAGAGCAGAAGGCATTAAACTACCAAAAGATACAAGACTGCAATTATCAAAACAGCATGGTATCAATATAAGTGCAGAAATGCAGACCAAAGGAACAGAACGGAGTCTAGAAGTAAACCCATGCATCTATAGGCAATTGATTTTCAACAAGGTACCAAGAACACACATTGGAGAATAGAGTCTTTCCAATAAATGGGCTAGTAAAATTAGATATTCATGTGTAGAAGAATAAAACTAATCCCCTTTCTCCCAGTTACATAAATTGACTCAAAATGAATTAAAGATTTAAATATACAGACCTAAAACTGTGAAATTGCTAGAAAACAGCTTAGGGTACACACATGAGGATATTGTAATAGGCAAGGATTTTTGGATAAGATCCTAAATGCACAGGAAACAAAACCACAAATAAACAAACAGGATTACATTAACTAAAAGGGAACAATGCAATGCAGAAATATTTGCAATGATACATTAATATCCAGAATATATAAGGAAAAGGAACCCCCAAACACTCAATAGTAAAAAACAACAACAAAACCCACAAATAACTCATTAGAAAAAATGGGTAAAAGATCTGTTTTAACCATTTTGCTGCTGTGACTAAATGATCAGGAAGCAGAGAAAGAGTCTCCATTCTCCAGAGACAAAATAACCTCCAATGAACCACCTCCTCCATCCACATCCCACCTGCCACCAGTTACCACTCAGTTATTAGTTCAGTGATTAGGTTAAGGCTATAACAATCATTTCTCCTCCAAACCTTTTGCATTGTCTCACATGTGAGCTTTTTGGGGACATCTCACATACAAACTATAATAAGCTCTAAATAGACATTTCTCAAAAGAAGAAATACAATTGGACACAGGTACACAAAAAGAAAATGAGTAACATCACTAATTGTCAGGGAAATACAAATCAAAACCACAGTAAGATATCTTCTTACTCCAGTAAAAATGGTTACTATCAAAAAGAGGATGTGGAGCTTGTATGCTGATATTCACTGCAGCCCTACTTATCCAAGAAATGGAAGCAATCTAAGTATCCATCAACTGATAAATGGATAAAAAAAATGATACATATACACAAGAGAATACTATTTAGCCATAAAAACAGTGACATCTTGTTACATGTGACAACCTGGTTGGAACTGGAGATCATTAGGTTAAGTGAAATAATCAAGGCACAAGAAAACACACAGAAAATCCCCAGCATGATCTCACTCATTTGGAATATATGTGGGGTATTTAAAAGTTCATCTCATGGAAGTTAAAAGTAGAAAGGTGGTTACCAGAGCCTGGGGCAAATAGGAGGGAGGTAGGGTGGAGGAAAGGCCCTACCTGGGTACTGCTAGGTAGGGAGGAGTTAGAAGTTCTGTGTGACTAAAAATAACCATAATGAACTACATATTTCAAAAAGCTAAATAAAAGGATGTTAAAAGTTTTCACTGTAAAGCAATGATAAATGTTAAGATACATATATTCAACTTGATCAAACATTATGCAATGTATACATGTATTGAAACATTAAGTGGTACCCATGAATATAATTTTATACAATAGGGCTGGGGATGTGACCCAGCAATTGAGTTCCCAGAGTTCAGTCCCTGTCACCACTTCAAAAAAGAAAATCAATTATAAAAATAAAAATAAAAGAATCAAAGTTTTCCAGGACCTTAAGGTTGCCTCTCTGCAGGTTACACCACAGTTAACAATTCCCTGACTACTTGGGCCCCCTCCTCAAGAAATTGAAATTGAGTTGTTTTACAGGGCTCACTTATTCAATTGGGTTTTCAGTTAAACCAAGGAGCATACGACAAGACCCCAAAGTTTAACTTAGAACAATTTAAATTCTCTAAGAATACACAGCTTAACAGTCCATGAACATCTTCATAAGTCCTTCAGAAAGTCATGCAGCAGTGGCTTTATGTTAATGATCAGTCTGTCAAAGCAAAATGCAAATGATGATGAGTCCCTTTGTTAAGTGAGAGTTCCGGTGCTGTGGACTATTGATGAGGCCAAGAGACAGGTCACGCACTGGGGAGCTCACTGTGACAGATTCTCGTCAGTGTTATAGCTCTGAGAGCTCTTACCAGCCAATGAAACTCTAAAGGAAAAATTAAGAAAACCAGAACTGGAGGCTGACTGAGAGGATGATTGTGATGACATTAAATGACAAGGCGAAATTCCTAAAATACAATTTCCTTGGTATACATTATAAAGGTGGGGGGTATCTTAACCTTAAACAGTGACATAGGGATCTGATGTTGGGCCACATGCTTGTCATTGCATGCGGACAGAAACCAGGTTAAATAAGATGTAAAAACATAATTATTCAAACAAAATAGTAGTAACCATGTATTTGGTGAACCAAAATCCTCGGAGCCATTCCAGTTCCTTTTCTCACACCCTAGATTCATTTCTCTTCAAATCTTATTGCTTCTACTTTCAAAACACATTTCTCAGCACTGGCTCTGTTGCCACCTTGTCTCAAGGTCTTAACCAATTCTGCAATAAACTTTAACAGATATAATCCATTTTTAAATTATTTGAACATCCTATGCCAAAAAGTAGTATGTTTCATTTGTTCATGAATAATAAGGCATACAAAATTGGAAGAGTTATTTTTAAGGCTGTTTATAAGGAAGGGAAATTCAGGTAAGGGTGGGGATGGGAAGCAGAGGAGGGAGATGAAGGAGTAGTTACTAACTCTGGGATTCACAGGAGTCAGTGTCAGCCTGGGTACTCACAGATGGCCTTGCCACCTGAGTGGAATGACTGAACAACTTTCTCCCAGGCCCTCTGTTATTCTCATTCACCTGGATGAGAGAAGGACGTGGAAGGTAAGCCTCTTCACCTATGTTTAGGCAAAGCTCATTCACTCATTCATTCACTGAATATTGACTTACCATGATAAAATGGCCAGGTATTCTAACTATGCAAGTTGCATTCACTAACATCATTTTAGGAAATAAACTCACAAGAAGAATCAAGTTCAAATATGTCAGGCTAGAAAATGACCACACTTAACTTGTTTATTTTCTAGGATGCTTTCTATAGGGTAATTATTCAGAAGAACTGTAGATCACTAAGGCCAGTCTACATATTGTAGATGAAAACAATTTTATTGTTAGAGATGGTATAAATGCATATATTCAAGAAATTAAATTTTCTCTTTATTCAAATTTTATCAGTATGTGAAACCGTTTTGTAAAGACCAGAAATGCATCTATATATCACAATTTTTGTTAAATTTCCATTGGACTTTGTACCATTATTCATCTTTTTACTTTATCTTCTGGTTAGGAAAAAAAAAACAACTTTCAGCTTAGCTCTTAAAATTCTAAACTATCTTTCTTTTTCAACCATGGCAAATATGGTTCAGTAAAATCATATTGTACTTATCTCAGTATGTAAATTTTATGTACAGACGATTGCTTCTTAAACATATTTTACTATCTCTTCTTAGATTTCCAATTATAAGTAGGTGTTTGCCTAATTTGAAGAAACTAGCTTTTCTCTCCAAAATGTATTTCTTTATTATCTGAGCTCCCTAACTATCATTTTTCAACATGACATCTTTTATTTTAGAAATATATTTTAAAGCACAAATTTCATAATTATAAAATTAAAATAACCTTTAAAATACATGCCTACATACTTCTTCCCCATAGAAGTCAGTCCACTAGTGATATTAAATATTTCTATTTAATTTTATGAGGGACATTATTGAATTCCATGGTAGATTTTCAAAAGCTTACTGAGTACCTAAGCCATTTTATTTAATCTCAAAATTTATTATTTGTGTTTATGGATATATGTGTATAAAATAATATTTATACATAACTATATAAAATATTTTAGCTTTGTTTTCAGTTGTTTGTCTGGTGTGCATTCTTTAAAAGTCCTATTCCTCCTCACCTATCTTGGGGTAGTTACACTTTATTTATGGGATTGGCTCTTTCAGTTACCATTTGTAGGGCAGATATGTAATGTGTTACATTAATCTATTTAGGTAGTAATTGGTTCACATCCTTCCAGGGAAGGTCAACTGGTGCTCAGAGGAGAAGATGCTGGTAATGTTCAAGAGGCAGCAGTAGCACACATTCTCAGTCCCATTCTGAAATGTAATTTACTCTGTTTTGGCTAAGTTACTTGAGTTTTACTTGAAAATATAAAGCTGCCCTAGAGTAGTTGAGGGCGCAGAACCGAATTGTGCTTGTAGTTTTGCCACTGGAATTGACCTTGGGCAGGCAACTGAAAAACGTCTCTCTACTTTGTCAGTGTGAGAAATGAAAATAATAATGCTGCTCACTTTACAAGGAGAGCCTTAATGAATTTTATTCTTGTTGAGTATTGTGCTATCCTAAGGCAAGGGGTGCTGGGAGGGGCTGGACTGCTGTAAAAAAAAAATCTAAAAAATGCCATTACGCTTGGTATTTCAAAGCTATTCTCAGGGTTGGAGCATTTTCTCACCAGGCTTCTCATTTTATTAGTTGCTCAAAACATTACAATGATCTTGACATATCATACATTTGATTCAAATGGGGTATGAATTCTTATTGTTCCACGTGTACAGATTGCAGGATCACATTGGTTATACAGCCATGTATATACATACTGCCTAACTAGTGTCTCAGTTATTTTTATGAATAAGAAGTGGAATCTAGTAAGAAGACACTGCAAATCTTGAGTTAAATTTTTATTTTTGCCCCAGACCCAAGCTTCTTATGTATTTATGGGATCCACTGAAGTTAATTAGTTTGCTTATTCCCCACAAAAACAAAAACAGAACTGAAGATGACATACTAATAGAATAATGTACTAGCACCCAGATGTCCATAGTTCAGACAAGGCTAGCAGTAGAGGGAAGAGGACATCCAGCTCTGGGAGGCTTCACTGCAGATGTGGGTTATAACAGGGACAGTGGTATACCATCAATTTCTGTTTAAAAACTCACTGTTGGTCTAGAGATTCAACTTATTCCCAGTAAGACCCCGGGCAATCCTTTCTGTACTTCTGTATCTAAAGCCGACTGGACCACAAGGACATAATACAATGGACATGTTCATATGATTTAGCCCCTACCCTACCAATGGTGTGAGCTGGGATGAGCCCGTTATCTGCTCTGCAGGAACCTCTTTTCTGGTTTCTCTTCTGGCAGCTTTTCCTCAGGTCTTTTTTCCCCATCCTCTCTGCTGTTGCCAGCATGTTTTCCTCCTGGACACACTAGTCCAAGTTTCTCACTCCTCTTTTGCTTGAAAACCTCTCAACCCCCAGCTGTGGCCCATAGGAGTCATTCCAAATTCCTTTGACAGGCATATAAAGACATTTACCATTTGGCCTCAACCAAATTCAGTCCTTTTAATTCTAGCCACTGTAATCCTATTCCTTACATTCCAGCTTCAGTAAGATTTCCAGCATTTCTTTAAACAGCAATGCCCCTGGTTCTGCCTTTACCCAAGCTGTTCCCTTAGTCTGAAAACATTTTCTTCCATGGTAACCTTGCAAATACACATCCCTCTACACCTGCTTAAAGTTTTTTTTTTTTTTTTAACAGCCTTTCATGCAACATCACTCCCTCAGGTCTCCCTAGCACTCTATGTACACCTCCTCTCTGTCACTCATGGAGTTAAATTTTTCTCTGTTCTCCTGAGGGCAAGTGCTGTGCTCTTCATCTTCTTACCCCCATTTCTAACCCTAGAGCTTGGCATCTGTACTTCTGAATGAATAGAGTTTCAGGTTTGCACTTTTGTGGCATGAAACTTTGGGGAAATGAAGCTTACAAAACTGTGCTCAAGTAGAGCCTTGGTTTAAGTAATGGCTTTAGAGATGATACAACTTTCATGAGGTTCTTCTGCCATGCTCTGATAGGATTCAAATGAACTCATGTTTTTAAGGTCAGTTGCATTAAGACAAGGCTCTGGTCAGAAAATGCTCAACAATTGTAATTACAGGGTGTTGGAACTAGGCAACTCATAGCTGTTGCAAGCATAGATAAGGAAATTGGGCTAGAAAAATTTGAGCAATGCTATTATCAGAGCTGAAACTTAGACCTCACCTCTTCCCACAACCCAATGCAAGGTTACTACTCCTTACATCCAAACTTCACTCTTCTGAGGTACTTTCTCTACCACTCAGCAAGCATAGGGGCAGCAGGGATACTGAAATATCCAGGGTTTTGGCTTGTTCAACTAGGTAATTAGTATGGAAGCACTGAGAGAATACAAGAGTTAGGTTTGAGATGGGGAGATTATTTGGGCAAGTCCAATGTAATCATGAGGGTCTTTAACAGTGGAAGGGGAAAGTAAACGAGAAAACGGAGAACTCAGTGAAAAGAACTTGAACTGGTATTTGTGGCTTTCAAGGTAGAGGAATGAGGTCATGAGCCAAGGAATGTGAGTGTCTCTAAAACTGGAAATTGCAAAGAAGTGAATTCTAAGATCCCTATGAAGGAATAAAGACTTCCAAACACTTTGACTTTAACTCAGTGAGACCTACGTTAGATTCTAACCTAGAAGACAATGTTATTAACTTTGTGCTAATTTGTTACAGTAACAAAAGAAACAACGTTGTCTTCAAATATTTTTGCTTAGATAATTCAAATAAAAAAAACCATTTCCACTCATATTTTCTTGTAAACATCTAAAAATTTCCATCATAGATAGCTGAAAAGGGAAGGACTTTTTTTCGAAATAAAATTGTATGTACTTGTAAAAAGAATTACACTTAAGAGTACAATGTTACTTCAGTTGTAAACAGATCAAAACATAAACATAATTTTTTAAAATAAAAAAATTCAAATCAAGGAAAAAATCTACAAAATAATTAGTCTCTAGTATTTTTTAAAAGCAGACACCTAAGGACAGAAAACACAAATGAAAACAGAAGAAATGTTCCAGATTAAAGAAGTCTGAAAATACATTATGAATAGATGCAAATAACTGGCTTTGCATTCATTCCTGAGTAAGGAGAAATAGCTCTAAGAAAATTGTTGAAACAACTAATGAAATTTTAATATGACTCATGTTTGCTAGCTACAATAGTTTACTTCAGAAAAGTCACACTGATTGATTTAGGGGTCACGAAGCATGATCTCCAATTTATACTCAAGTGGTACAGAGAAATCATTATGAACAGAGGAGAGAAGAGTTATAAAACAGGAAGATAAAACAAATGAGTAAAATGTTAACTACTGGTAAATCCCATCAAAGAGGATGTGGGGACTCTTTGTGCTATTAGTACCTGAAGTCATACAAATAGGTCAACATCAAGGTTAGAATTTAAAATCAAGAAGTCTGGCCATACAGTATATGTCTGCCCTTCGGCACTATACTTTCTAGATAGTAAAAAAAAAAAAAAAAAAAAAAAATCAATGTATTTTCATTTCAATGCTATCAGGATTATAATCCCTTGTAAATTAAGGAGATGGCACACAAAATAAAAAATTACTGATGGGCAATTAATGTACTTTTAGTAAATAAAACCTTTGATAGAAGCATAACGGATGATTTGAGTATGTGAGAAAGAAGTACCAAGCATTTCTGTATCCATGACATTTATTGTTTGATGAGACATGGTCTTACTTCATGGTTAGGTGATATTTTGCTTACATAAAAACTTAATTGGTGACATTTTCAAATACAAGGCTACAGAGGTTCTCTGTTAGGTTAATGTACTTCGGTGCACATTCTGAGTATCCTGAAACACTTGTACCACAGCAGGGAAGGACTTTTGATGCACACTTAAATTTCATTTAAAAATAAAATCAGTAAGAAGAATGAAAGAATCACAAAGGCTTATAAATGTTATGGGACAGCATCAAATACAAATATTTGCATTATAGGAATTGAAGAAAAGGGTGACAAAGAGGTAGAAAATGTATTTAAAGAAATTATTGGGCTGTGGATGTGGCTCAAGCAGTAGTACGCTGGCCTGGCATGCGCGGGACACCGAGTTCGATCCTCAACACCACATAAAAATAAAATAAAGATATTGTGTCCACCTAAAACTAAAAAATAAATATTAAAATAAGAAATTATAGCAAAAAAAAGTTTTCACATCTGGGAAAAGACAAATATTCAGGTAAGCAAGGCTAGAGTTCTATAATCAGATTCAATCCAAATAAGAGTATACCTAGACATATTATAGTCAAATAGTCAAAAATCAAAGACAAAGAATTATGAAAGCACCAGGAGAAAGAAGCAAATTAAAAAAGGGAATTATAATAAGGCTAGCAATGAACTTCTAAGCAGAAACTTTACAGGCCAGGAGGGAATGGATAGTTAACATATTCAAAGTGCTGAAGAAAAACAAACAAAAAACTTTCAACCATGAGTACTGTACCCAGCCAACCTATCCTTCACAAATGAAGGAGAGAAATAGTTTAGTAGACTGTAAGGAAAATAGAAGGAGACACAGACAAGATGCAGAGGCAGGAAAGATGGCTGCTCGTCCAATCGGCCACATTTATTTATACCAATAGGTCACGTTAGGTCATTAATGCCAAAACTACATTATTGTTTATTGTATCAGTAAGGTTGTTTATTTTGTAGTTACATTCTACAGTTACAATATGCAATGTTGGAGCTTTGTGCAGCTCTCAAGAAAGTCCATTGTCTTAAGTTACTATTAGGCAGGCAGATCCAGGAGCCCCAGAGCTTGGTGAAACATTGTAGTAATCTAGCAAGCAAGTTCCTTCATTCCCAGGAGCTGTGTGCTTGAGATCAAGGTCCAGGCTGATAAGACTCTAGCACAGAGCCTCCTCAAGCAGGGCATTGCCACAGTAGTGAGACATTGCATATGTATTAGTTATCTTACTAGTCCCTGGGGGAAACTGCAGAGCATTCTAAGTTTGGGAAACAGTGTGTTACCCCCCAGGAGTTTGCTCACCAGAGGAACGCTGTCCTGTACATTTCCACAGCCAGAATTCCTACAGTGACAAAAGCTGAGGGAGTTCATCACCAGACTTGTCTTACAAAACATACTAAAGGCAGTTCAAGCTGGAATAAAGTAATGCTAATTAGTAGTATACAATATATAAAGTATTAAAGTCAATGGCAAAAGTATACAAATTCAGTGACATGTAAATCACTTATATCTTAAGTATGAAATAAAAGACAACTATTCAAAATAATAATAGCTATTCTAATTTTTTAAAGGGGTATGTATAAAAGATATAAAATTTGACATTAAAACAAAATGAGAGAAAAATCAGTCACATTTTTTAATGTGCTCAAAGTTACAATTTTTAAATAATCTGTTATAATCATAAGATGTTTTATATATGATAACCAAAAGCAAAAACCTTTAGTAGATATACACAAGATAATAAGTAAGCAATCACAGCAAACCAAGGAAGAAATTTATTTAGTCACAAAGGAAGACAGCAAATGTAGAAGGAATAAAGTACCTATAAATCGACCAAAAAAAAATAATTCACAAAATGGCAGTAATAAGCCTTTCCTTATCAATAGCTATCTGGAATACAAATGGATTACATTACCCAATCAAAAGATATAGAATGGATAAAATGAATTAACAAAAAAGACCCAGCTTTTGCTGCTTATAAGAAATTCACTTTGCCTCTGAGGACATAGACTGAAAGTGAAAGGACAGAAAACGATACGGCATGTGAATAAAAACCAAAAAACAGAGGTAACTACAATTATATCAGATAAAATTGACTAAGTCAAAACTGTAGGAAAAAACAAAGAAGGTCATATAACGATAAGGGAGCAATTCAACAAGAAAATTTAACAACCGTAGATACATATGAACCCAACACTGTAACACCTAAATGCACAAGGCAAATATTAATAGATCTGAAGGGAGAGAGAGACTATACTACAATAACAGTAGGGGATTTCAATGACCCACTTTAAGCAATGGACATATCATCCAGACAGAAAATCAACAAGGAAACCTTGGACTTAATATATACTTTAGAACAAATGGACCTGGCATATACAGAACATCCCGTCCAACTGCAGAATATACATTCTTCTCAAGCAGAAATGAAACATTCTCCAAGATAGATCATATGTCAGGCACAAAACAAGTTAATTTATAGGAGACTGAGTGCATATCAAGTATCTCCTGACTTCATTGGTATGAGACTAGAATATTAGGAATAATGTCAAAAAAGTCACAGTACCTAAAAATTAAACAACATACTTCTAAATAACCAATGGGGTATTTAAAAATATTGAGACTAATGAAAATAGACACACAATATACCAATGCATATGGAATACAGAAAAAAAAAGTTCAAAGAAGGACATTTATAAAAAAATAAATGCCTATATCAAAAATAAGAAAGATCTCAACATTACTTCTTAAGGAACTAGAAAAATAAGAACTAAACTAAAAGGAGAAAAGAAATAACAGTTATAGCAGAAATAAATGAAATAGATATTGGGAAAAAAAGAAGGTCAAAAAACTAAGAGGTGGTTTTTTTTTTAAGATAATCAAAATTGACAAACTTTGAGCTAGATTATAAAAAAGGGAGAAAATTCAAATTAACATCAGAAATGAAAGGACACATTATAACCAATACTACAGAAATACAAAAGACCAGAAGAGACAACTGTATACAATAAATAGGATAAACTAAAAGCAATGGATAAATTCCTAGACACATCCAACCTACCAGATACAGAAAACCTGAACATATTAATAATAAAATAAGCAAGGGAAGCAAATTATTAATACAAAATCTTCAATGAAAAGCCCAGAACCTGATGACTTGATTGCTGAATTTTACCAAATATATAAAGAGTTATTTCCAAACTCTCAAACTCTTCCAAAAAGTTGAAAAGAGGAGAATACTTCCAAACTAATTTTACAAAGTCAGCCATTAATCTGATAGCAAATGCAAATAAGTAGACTACAAAAAATGAAAATTATAGGCCAATATCCTTGATAACCATAGGTGCAAAAATCTTCAACAAACACCACCAAATTGAATTCAACAGCACATGAGAAGGATCATTCACCACAATCAAGTGGTATTTACCCCAGAGGACAAGGCTATTTCAACATATGCAAATCTACAAATTCAATACATCACATTAACAGAGTTGAGGACAAACACTGTAAAATCAAGTCAATTCATGAAGCAGCATTTGACAAAATTCAACTTTGTTTCATGATAAAAACTTCTAACAAATTATGTCTAGAAGAAATTACCTCATCAAATGCTATGTATGATAAGCCTGTGGCCAACATCACACAAAATATGAAAGGTTGAAGGCTTCAACTCTAAGATCAAGACCAAACCTGTATGCTGGAAGCTATAAAACATGATGAAAGAAATTGAAGATGATTTAAATAAATGGAAAGATACCCATGTTCTTTGATTGAAGGAATATTGTTCAAATATCCATACTACCTAAAGTGATTTATAGATTCAATGCAATCTCTATCAAAATACTAATGGTGTTCTTCACAAAAATTGAAAATTTTTTAAAATTTATTTGGAATCACAAGAAACTAATTAGCTAGAACAGTCTTTGGCAAAAAGAATGAAGCTAGAAGCATCATAAATAAAAGGAAAAAAGCTAGAGGTATTGTACTATCTGGCTTTGAAATATACTATAAAGCTACAGTAATCAAATCAACATGGTACTAGCATAAAAATAAACTAATAAAACACAATAGATAGTACAGAAAAAAACATGCATGTACACATTTTTGTTTTCAACAAAGTTTGCCAATAATGCACAATGGGAAAAAGTCTCTTCAAAAAATGATTGGGAAAACTGGATATATACATGAAGAATAAAACTAGACACTAATTTCACACCAGATACAATTCAAATGAACTCAAAATATATTACAGACTTAAATGCAAGAACTGAAATTGTAAAACTACTAAAAGAAAATGGGAAAAACTCCATGACATTAGTCTGCTAGTGATTTCTTGGGGTATAACTCTAAAAGCATAGGTAGCAAAAGCAAAAATAAGTAAATGGGATTATGTCAATCTAAAAAGCTTCTGCATAACTGTGGTGACAATCAATAAGTGAAGAGATAATGGGGTAAAGTATTTCTAAGCCATACATCTAATAAGGGGTTAATATAAAATATATAAGAATCTATAAGAAAATTTAAAAATCCATTTAAAAAATGGAGAGGAATTGAGTGGACATTTCTCAAAAGAAGACATCCACATGCCATATACCTATGAGCTTATTATACAAAAAAGTGTTACGTCACTAATAATCAGGGAAATGCAAACCAACCACAATAGGTATCACTTCACCCTAGTAAAAGTGGCAATTATAAAAAGAGTAAAAACAGTAAATGCTGGCAAAGATGTGGAGGAAAGGGAACCCTTGCACACCGTTGGTTTAGGAATGTAAATGAGTACAATCATTATTGGAATCAGTATGAAGTTTCCTTAAAATATTAAAAGTAGAGCTAGCATATGATCCAGCAATTGTACTCCCAGATACATATCCAAAGGAAATGAAGTCAGTATGTCAAAGAGACACATGCAGCTCCAAGTAATTGCAACATTTTTCACAATAGCCAAGAAATAGAAAAACCCAAAATGTTCATCTATGAATGACTGGATAGAGAATACGGTACATATAATGAAATACTATTCAGCTTCAAAAAAGGAGGAAATACTGTCATTTGCAACAACATGAACGAACTTGTAGGACTTTATGTTAAGTGAAATAAACCAGGGACACATACACATAAATGCAGCATGATTTCACTCATACATGGAATTCAAAAAAAGTTGAACTCATAGAAGCTGAGATTAAAATGGAGATTAAGAGGGGTTTGTTTAGGGAGACCAAACTTGGTCACAGAATACAAAATTTCAGTTAGGAGAAATAAGTTCAAGAGATCTATCCTAATTTTTTGAGTTCTTTGTATACTCTGGATATTAGGGCTCTATCTGAAGTGTGAGGAGTAAAAATTTGTTCCCATGATGTAGGCTCCCTATTTACCTCTCTTATTGTTTCTCTTGCTGAGAAAAAACTTTTCAATTTAAGTAAGTCCCATTTGTTGATTCTTGTTATTAACTCTTGTGCTATGGGTGTCCTGTTAAGGAATTTGGAGCCCAACCCCACAATATGTAGATCGGAGCCAACTTTTTCTTCTATCAGACGCAGAGTCTCTGATTTGATATCTAGCTCCTTGATCCACTTTGAGTTAACTTTTGTGCATGGCGAGAGGAGGGGATTCAGTCTCATTTTGTTGCATATGAATTTCCAGTTTTCCCAGCACCATTTGTTGAAGATGCTATCCTTCCTCCATTGCATGCTTTTAGCTCCTTTATCAAATATAAGATAGTTGTAGCTTTGTGGATTAGTCTCTGTGTCCTCTATTCTGTACCATTGGTCCACCCGCCTGTTTTGGTACCATGCTGTTTTTGTTACTATTGCTCTGTAATATAGTTTGAAATCTGGTATCGCTATACCGCCTGATTCACACTTCCTGCTTAGAATTGCTTTTGCTATTCTGGGTCTTTTATTTTTCTTTTCTTTTTTTTATTTTTTTTTATTGTTGGTTGTTCAAAACATTACATAGTTCTTGATATATCATCTTTCACACTTTGCTTCAAGTGGGTTATGAACTCCCATTTTTAGCCCATATACAGATTGCAGAATCACATCAATTACACATCCATTGATTTACATATTGTCATACTAGTGACTGTCGTGTTCTGCTACCTTTCCTATCCTCTACTATCCCCCCTCCCCTCCACTCCCCTCCCCTCTTCTCTCTCTACCCCCTCTACTGACCTTCATTTCGCCCCCTTGTATTATTTTTCCCTTTCCCCTCATTTCCTCTTGTATGTTCTTTTGTATAACCCTAAGGGTCTCCTTCCATTTCCATGCAATTTCCCTTTTCTCTCCCTTTCCCTCCCACCTCTCATCTTTGTTTAATGTTAATCTTCTTCTCATGCTCTTCGTCCCTACTCTGTTCTTAGTTACTCTCCTTATATCAAAGAAGACATTTGGCATTTGTTTTTTAGGGATTGGCTAGCTTCACTTAGCATAATCTGCTCTAGTGCCATCCATTTCCCTGCAAATTCTATGATTTTGTCATTTTTTAATGCAGAGTAATACTCCATTGTGTATAAATGCCACATTATTTAATCCATTCGTCTATTGAAGGGCATCTGGGTTGGTTCCACAGTCTTGCTATTGTGAATTGAGCTGCTATGAACATCGATGTAGCAGTGTCCCTGTAGCATGCTCTTTAGGGAATAGACCAAGAAGGGGAATAGCTGGGTCAAATGGTGGCTCCATTCCCAGCTTTCCAAGAAATCTCCATACTGCTTTCCAAATTGGCTGCACCAATTTGCAGTCCCACCAGCAATGTACAAGTGTACCCTTTTCCCCACATCCTCGCCAGCACTTGTTTTTTGACTTCATAATGGCTGCCAATCTTACTGGAGTGAGATGGTATCTTAGGGTGGTTTTGATTTGCATTTCTCTGACTGCTAGAGATGGTGAGCATTTTTTCATGTACTTGTTGATTGATTGTATGTCCTCCTCTGAGAAGTGTCTGTTCAGGTCCTGGGCCCATTTGTTGATTGGGTTGTTTGTTATCTTATTGTCTAATTTTTGGAGTTCTTTGTATACTCTGGATATTAGGGCTCTATCTGAAGTGTGAGGAGTAAAGATTTGTTCCCAGGATGTAGGCTCTCTATTTACCTCTCTTATTGTTTCTTTAGCTGAGAAAAAACTTTTTAGTTTGAGTAAGTCCCATTTGTTGATTCTAGTTATTAACTTTTGTGCTATGGGTGTTCTATTGAGGAATTTGGAGCCCGACCCCACAGTATGTAGATCATAGCCAACTTTTTCTTCTATCAGACGGCGTGTCTCTGATTTGATATCAAGCTCCTTGATCCATTTTGAATTCACTTTTGTGCATGGAGAGAAAAAGGGATTCAGTTTCATTTTGTTGCATATGGATTTCCAGTTTTCCCAGCACCATTTGTTGAAGATGCTATCCTTCCTCCATTGCATGCTTTTAGCCCCTTTATCAAATATAAGATAGTTGTAGTTTTGTGGATTGGTTTCTGTGTCCTCTATTCTGTACCATTGGTCCACCCGCCTGTTTTGGTACCAGTACCATGCTGTTTTTGTTACTATTGCTCTGTAGTATAGTTTGAAGTCTGGTATCGCTATACCGCCTGATTCACACTTCCTGCTTAGCATTGTTTTTGCTATTCTGGGTCTTTTATTTTTCCATATGAATTTCATGATTGCTTTCTCTATTTCTACAAGAAATGCCGTTGGGATTTTGATTGGCATTGCATTAAACCTATAGAGAACTTTTGGTAATATCGCCATTTTGATGATGTTAGTTCTGCCTATCCATGAACAGGGTATATTTTTCCATCTTCTAAGATCTTCTTCTATTTCTCTCTTTAGGGTTCTGTAGTTTTCATTGTATAAGTCTTTCACCTCTTTTGTTAGGTTGATTCCCAAGTATTTTATTTTTTTTGAAGATATTGTGAATGGAGTGGTTGTCCTCATTTCCATTTCAGAGGATTTGTCGCTGATATACAGGAATGCCTTTGATTTATGCGTGTTGATTTTATATCCTGCCACTTTGCTGAATTCATTTATTAGCTCTAATAGTTTCTTTGTAGAGCCTTTTGGGTCTGCTAGGTATAGAATCATGTCATCTGCAAATAGTGATAATTTAAGTTCTTCTTTTCCTATTTTTATGCCTTTAATATCTTTCGTCTGTCTAATTGCTCTGGCCAGTGTTTCGAGAACTATGTTGAACAGAAGTGGTGAAAGAATCCCTGTCTTGTTCCAGATTTTAGAGGGAATGCCTTCAGTTTTTCTCCATTCAGAATGATGCTAGCCTGAGGCTTAGCATAGATTGCTTTTACAATATTGAGGTATGTTCCTGTTATCCCTAGTTTTTCTAGAGTTTTGAACATAAAGGGATGCTGTACTTTGTCGAATGCTTTTTCTGCATCTATCGAGATGATCATATGGTTCTTATTTTTAAGTCTATTGATGTGGTGAATAACATTTATTGATTTCGGTATATTGAACCAGCCTTGCATCCCAGGGATGAATCCTACTTGATCATGGTGCACAATTTTTTTAATATGTTTTTGTATCCGATTCGCCAGAATTTTGAGGATTTTTGCATCTAGGTTCATTAGAGATATTGGTCTGAAGTTTTCTTTCTTTGAAGTGTCTTTGTCTGGTTTAGGTATCAGGGTGATGTTGGCCTCGTAGAATGAATTTGGAAGTTCTCCCTCTTTTTCTATTTCCTGAAGTAGCTTGAAAAGTATTGGTGTTAGTTCCTCTTTAAAGGTTTTGTAAAATTCTGCTGTATACCCATCCGGTCCTGGGCTTTTCTTAGTTGGTAGTCTTTTGATGGTTTCTTCTATTTCCTCAATTGATATTGGTCTGTTTAGGTTTTCTATATCCTCCTGACTCAATCTGGGCAGATCATATGACTTAAGAAATTTATCTATGCCTTCACTATCTTCTAATTTATTGGAGTATAAGGATTCAAAATAGTTTTTGATTATCTTCTGTATTTCTGAAGTGTCTGTTGTGATATTGCCTTTTTCATCCCGTATGCTAGTAATTTGAGTTCTCTCTCTTCTTCTCTTTGCTAGCATGGCTAAGGGTCTGTCGATTTTGTTTATTTTTTCAAAGAACCAACTTTTAGTTTTGTCATTTTTTTCAATTGTTTCTTTTGTTTCAATTTCATTAATTTCAGCTCTGATTTTAATTATTTCTTGCCTTCTACTTCTTTTGCTGTTGTTTTGCTCTTCTTTTTCTAGGATTTTGAGATGAAGTATGAGATCATTTACTTGTTGGTTTTTTCTTTTTTTAAGGAATGAACTCCAAGCAATGAATTTTCCTCTTAGAACTGCTTTCAATGTGTCCCATAGATTCCGATATGTTGTGTCTGTGTTTTCATTTATCTCTAAGAATTTTTTAATTTCCTCCTTGATGTCTTCTATAACCCATTGATCATTCAGTAACCTATTGTTCATTCTCCAAGTGATGTATGCTTTTTCCTTCCTTCTTTTATCGTTGATTTTCAGTTTCATTCCATTATGATCAGATAGGATGCATGGTATTATCTCTACTCCTTTACATTGTCTAAGAGTTGCCCTGTGACATAATATATGATCTATTTTTGAGAAGGATCCATGTGCTGCTGAGAAAAAAGTGTAACTGCTTGATGTTGGGTGGTATATTCTATATATGTCAATTAAGTCTAGGTTATTAATTGTGTTATTGAGTTCTATAGTTTCCTTATTCAACTTTTGTTTGGAAGATCTGTCCAGTGGCCAGAGAGGTGTGTTGAAGTCTCCCATGATTATTGTATGGTGGTCTATTAGACTCTTGAACTTGAGAAGAGTTTGTTTGATGAACATAGCTGCACCATTATTTGGGGCATATATATTTATGATTGTTATGTCTTGTTGGTGTATGGTTCCCTTAAGCAGTATGTAGTGTCCCTCTTTATCCCTTTTGATTAACTTTGGCTTGAAATCTATTTTATTTGATATGCGTATGGACACTCCTGCTTGTTTCTGAAGTCCATATGAGTGATATTTTTCCCAACCTTTCACCTTCAGCCTATGAATGTCTTTTCCTATCAAATGCATCTCCTGTAGGCAGCATATTGTTGGGTCTTGTTTTGTGATCCATTCTACTAGCCTGTGTCTCTTAATTGGTGAGTTTAAGCCATTAACATTTAGGGTTATTATTGAGATATGGGTTGTTGTTCCAGCCATATTTGTTTATTTATGTTACTAAACATGGTTTGTTTTCCTCTTTGATTATTCCCCCCCCCCTTTACTGTCCTACCTCCCACTGTTGGTTTTCATTGTTATTTTCCATTTCCTCTTCCTGTAATGTTTTGCCGAGGATGTTTTGAAGAGATGGTTTTCTAGCTGCATATTCTTTTATCTTTTGTTTGTCGTGGAAGGTTTTAATTTCATCTTCCATCCTGAAGCTTAATTTCGCTGGATACACAATTCTTGGTTGGAACCCATTTTCTTTCAGTGTTTGAAATATATTATTCCAGGATCTTCTAGCTTTCAGAGTCTGTGTTGAAAGATCAGCCGTTATCCTGATTGGCTTACCCCTAAATGTAATCTGCTTCCTTTCTCTTGTAGCTTTTAAAATTCTCTCCTTATTCTGTATGTTGGGCATCTTCATTATAATGTGTCTAGGTGTGGATCTCTTATAATTTTGCACATTCGGCGTCCTGTAGGCTTCTAGAATTTGGGATTCTGTCTCATTCTTCAAGTCTGGGAAGTTTTCTCGTATTATTTCATTGAATAGATTGCTCATTCCTTTGGTTTGGAGTTCTGTACCTTCCTGTATCCCAATGACTCTTAAGTTTGGTCTCTTTATGTTATCCCATATTTATTGGATGTTCTGCTCATGGTTTCTTAACAGTCTTGCTGAGCTGTCTATGTTCTTTTCAAGTTGAAATACTTTGTCTTCATTGTCTGATGTTATATCTTCTAAGTGTTCTACTCTGCTGGTAGTATTCTCCATTGAGTTTTTAAGTTGGTTTATTGCTTCCTGCATTTCTAGGATTTCTGTTTGTTTTTTATAACCTCTATCTCCCTGTATAGTTGATCCTTTGCTTCCTGGATTTGTTTGTGTAATTCATTGTCGAAGTGATCTTCCATTGTCTGATTTTGCTGTCTAATGTCTTCCTTGATACTCCAGATCATCTGAAGCATATATATCCTGAATTCTTTATCTGACATTCCATCTGCTGCAGCTGTTACGTCTTCTAAAGTTGAGTTGACCTGCATTGCTTGCAGTCCTTTCTTTCCTTGTCTTTTCATACTGCTTGCGTTTCTTTCTTCTTGGTGAAACTGTTGTGTTTTTGAAATTTTTCCCCCCCTATATATTTATATTGCTCTTGTATAGTTGAAAAGTCTCCCTTGCAGGTGCGGGCGGGGGCTCTGCTCTGCCCCTCCTCCAATTGGTGTGAGGTGTCTACCATGCCTGCGGACTCCTGGGACTGATCTGCCATTCTGTCGCAGGTCTGCCTACCTTGCAGGTGGGGGCGAAGGCTCTGCCCTGCCCCTCCTACCACGCCCGGGGACCGCTGGGCCTGATCTGCAGGTTGGTTGCCGGTCTGCCCACCTTGCGGGCACGGGTGGCAGTTCCGCTCCGCCCCCACTCCAATTGGGGTCACTTGACCACCACACAGGCGGGCCACTGAGCCTGATCTGGGCGCGGGCGAAGGCTCTGCTCTGCCCCTACTCCAGTTGGGGTGAAGTGTGTACCACGCTGGCAGGCCGCTGGGCCTGATCCGCCGGTCTGTCGCAGGTCTGCTTACCTTGCCGGCGCGGGCGGCGGCTCTGCCCTGCCCCTCCTACCACGCCCGCAGACCGCTGGGCCTGATCTGCAGGTTGGTCGCAGGTCTGCCTACCTTGCGGGCGCGGGCGGCGGCCCCGCTCCTCCCCTCTGGCTCGACGACAAAGCGAGAGAGACTCGGGTATCTGTGACTCACCCTCCCTACCAGGAGACCAACTGTTTCCGTCGCCGCTGGCACCGATGAAGTTCTCTCCTCGGCCACTCTCCGATGACATCAGATCTCTGCCATGCTGGCATCCCCTGTTCTATGGCTGAATCCCATTTTCTTCTCTTCCAATAGGTGGATCTGTGCCCT
Source organism: Marmota flaviventris (assembly GCF_047511675.1). NCBI lineage: Eukaryota > Metazoa > Chordata > Mammalia > Rodentia > Sciuridae > Marmota > Marmota flaviventris. Next base: position 96,867,466 of record NC_092503.1, on the reverse strand, counting down.
CAGAGCCGAGCTTCTGCCCTCTATGTGCTGACAGAAATCCCTGTCAGGTGGCTCCTGGGAGTCTCTCAATCCTGTTAGTCCAGAGCCCTTTCACTTATCCGGCCCCTCCCCCTGTTCCTCCTCCCAGCCAGCCAGCCAGGTCCTGTTCACTGGAGGCGGTTCCTCAAGGATCTGATTACACTTGCAGCCCCACCGCGTGTCCTATATCCCGAACGATGAACACCCTCTCTGTCATTCATCTAAGCCCCAGTGCTGTGGTGGGGTGATCTGGGAACCAACAGTTTAATTTTTCCGGACCCCTTTGGTGGGCACGCCCCCAGAAACTGGCGGCTAAGATCTTGGGTGTCGCCGCTGGTGTTAAGGGGAGGTGGGGATCTGGAATCCCCTCTGCTTCCCTACAGACACGCCCCCGGAGAGATTCCCAAGGTTTCCTGGCTGCTTGTATCTGGAGGGGGTGGGAGTCACACACCTGCTAATGTGGATTCTGCTGGGAAGGAATTCTGTAGGCGGAACTCTGGTGATGTCACCTCTCTGCTATGGCGGGCCCCAGGCTCCTTGCTGGAGTGTCCGAAGGGAGGGGTGGGACGGGTCTGTCTCTGGTTGGTTTCAGCTCCCGGTTCGCTATTTCATGAAGGCGTGGCGAGAGACCTCTTCCTAGAGTCCCTGCACCGCTCCTGCTGTGCTGCGCCTCGGAGGCTATCCGCCCCGACGCAGGGGCCGCGTGCAGGCAGCCGACAGTCGCCGAGTTGCGCGGGCAGCAGCTGGCGGGTCTGGACCTCTGCGCTGCGTGGTGGAGATTCACTCGTCTAGGGCAAACTGTCACCTCCAAAAATCCTTCCAATTCCCGGCCGGTCTCTCTTTAGTGGAATTTTGCTAGGAGTTTCTCAGCAGGTCGAATCTAAGCGTATCCATGCGTCTCTCTGTCCCCGTTGTTGAGGAGGTACTGAAAGCGCTGCCTCCCCACTCGCCGCCATGTTGGATCCCCTTTTATTTTTCCATATGAATTTCATGATTGCTTTATCTATTTCTACAAGAAATGCCATTGGGATTTTGATTGGCATTGCATTAAACCTATAGAGAACTTTTGGTAATATCGCCATTTTGATGATGTAAATTAGACAATAAGATAACAAATAACCCAATCAACAAATGGGCCAAGGATCTGAACAGACACTTCTCAGAGGAGGACATACAATCAATCAACAAGTACATGAAAAAATGCTCACCATCTCTAGCAGTCAGAGAAATGCAAATCAAAACCACCCTAAGATACCATCTCACTCCAGTAAGATTGGCAGCCATTATGAAGTCAAACAACAACAAGTGCTGGCGAGGATGTGGCGAAAAGGGTACTCTTATACATTGCTGGTGGGACTGCAAACTGGTGCGGCCAATTTGGAAAGCAGTATGGAGATTTCTGGGAAAGCTGGGAACGGAACCACCATTTGACCCAGCTATTGCCCTTCTCGGACTATTCCCTGAAGACCTTAAAAGAATGTACTACAGGGATACTGCCACATCGATGTTCATAGCAGCACAATTCACAATTGCTAGACTGTGGAACCAACCCAGATGCCCTTCAATAGATGAATGGATAAAAAAAATGTGGCATTTATATACCATGGAGCATTACGCAGCACTAAAAAATGACAAAATCATGGAATTTGCAGGGAAATGGATGGCACTAGAGCAGATTATGCTTAGCGAAGCTAGCCAATCCCTAAAAAACAAATACCAAATGTCTTCTTTGATATAATGAGAGCAACTAAGAACAGAGCAGGGAGGAAGAGCAGGAAGAAAAGATTAACATTAAACAGAGACATGAGGTGGGAGGGAAAGGGAGAGAAAAGGGAAATTGCATGGTAATGGAGGGAGACCCTCATTGTTATACAAAATTACATTTAAGAGGTTGTGAGGGGAATGGGAAAATAAACAAGGAGAGAAATGAATTACAGTAGATGGGGTAGAGAGAGAATATGGGAGGGGAGGGGAGGGGGGATAGTTGAGGATAGGAAAGGTAGCAGAATACAACAGTTACTAATAGGGCATTATGTAAAAATGTGGATGTGTAACCGATGTGATCTGCAATCTGTATTTGGAGTAAAATTGGGAGTTCATAACCAACTTGAATCTAATGCATGAAATATGATATGTCAAGAGCTTTGTAATGTTTTGAACAACCAATAAAAAAAAGAGATCTCTCCTACCATATAGTTAACCATGTTAATAACAATGTATTATATTCTTGAAAGTTGTTAAGAGCAGATTTTAATTGTTTTTCACCACAAAAATAAGTAAAATATGTTAATTATCTTGATTTAGCCATTCCACAACCTATACAGATTTTGAAATACCATGTTATACATGATATATACAATTTTTATTTGCTAATAAAAAAATCAATACATTTGAGGGACAAGAAATTCTGTCATGCCACTCTTTAAATGTAAAATAAAAAATCCAAATTTCATATTGATTTGATATTCACCACGTATTATAAGATACATATTTGAGCTTCTCTTTAACAAAAGAAATATTTTCAACATTATGTTTTCTTCTTGAAATAGTATCATTCTAGTTTTCCCACAGAATTATCTTAATTTCATACTTAAAAGTCTTTGATATGTTTTTATTATAGTGAAGGTTGGTAGAATTATAGGTGAAAATTTAATCTCTTCTCAAAAGTAAGTTATTTCTCACTCTAAGTTATTAGTGGTATATAATATCAAATCAATATACCTATAGATATTGATATTTATGAAACCTAGAAATTATTTTATGGGAATTGCATTGCCTTGAGAGAGATTTTTTCCTAATTAAGTCATACATTCATAAATATCATTTATTGCTAGAATAAAACAGAATTCAGAATTACCTGTAGTCTCATTTTTATGAATGTTAAATGAGATATATTATTTACATAGTAAATCAAAGAAAATGGAGTAATCCTTATAACATCACTCAATTCTTAGAAATTCTTCCAAGATATATATATAGATATATATATATATATATATAGATAGATATATAGATATAGATATAGATATATATAGATAGAGACAGATATATATATATATATAGAGAGAGAGAGAGAGAGATAGAGACAGAGAGAGAGACAGAGAGACAGAGACACACACTCAGAGACAGACAGAGACAGAGAGACAGAGACACACAGAGAGACAGAGAGACACAGAGACAGACACAGAGACAGACACTCAGAGCGAGAGACAGACAGACACAGAGACAGAGATAGATAAAGATAAATAGAGATAGAGAGAGAAATAGAGATATATAGAGAGATACAAAGAGATAGAGATATATAGATAGAGATATATATAGAGAGAAATATATAGAGATATATAGCTAGAGAGATATAGATATATATGAGTGAGATAGGGAGATAGAGATTATATATAGATATATATAAATGAGAGATATATAAAGAAATTTATAGAGAGAGATACAGATATATATATAGATAGAGATAGATATAGAGAGATATAGAGAGATATAGAGATATATATAGAGATATATATCTATTTGAATATTTTCAAATTCACAGTGATTAAAATTATAGTTAAAATTGGTACTAAGAACTGTTACATGCATTTATTTCTGTTAAGGTAAAAAGATAGAAAAGTGCCGATTACCAAGATATATTCACTTAACCCTTAGATAACTAACTTTCCTTTTCTGGTAATTACACCAAGAAGGCTCTATGATTATACCCCATTATACCTATTACACTTTCATTTAGAGCCACCTTGTTTATAGAACTAAGTCTGGAGGACAATTAGTAAAATCTGAAGGAGGCAGAAACTTAAAACCCCTCCAGGGGAAAAAAGGGAACCAAGAACTTTCACAATTTCCCCCTTTCTGCTTGCCAAAAGTAACTGACAGGCTCCTCTCATGACCTGGCCCTGCAAAACCCTATAAAACTCAGATCCTCCTTGTAACCAGTTGCCATTTTCCTCTCAAAAATGTGCCCCTCTTCTGCTTAATAAAGCATCATTGATCTGTTGGAGTCTATTTCTGTTTCTTTTTTATTCTCTTTCACTTGCTTTCAAAACCCAACCCCACAAATTTGAAAATGATGCATTTCAGAACTTTTTTTCTTGACTGTGAATGGAGACCTATCTATTCATTTAAATTTAAATTTTCTAGGTAAACTCAAAGTGCCTTAGAATGATGTGAGGTTACACTGTTGAGTGGTATTATACATTGTAACATTGGTAGCTTCATTTTGTAATCTCATTGTTTACATGTTTGAGAGAATTAAAATATCTGCTTGAGAGTGGGGAAAAAATAAATTCAACAGAGTGGTATTTTAAATTTCAGAGCACTGAATCCTATATTGATGTGGGGAATATTTTATTCTATGAAACAGGACACAAAGAAATGTTTTACTTTAAAAAATGTAGTTAGAGGGCTGGGGTTGTGGCTTAGCAGTAGAGTGCTTGCCTAGCATGTGTGAGGCCACTGAGTTGATCCTCAGCACCACATAAAGATAAATAAAATAAAGGTATTGTGTCCAACTACAACTAAAAAATAAAAATATTTTAAAAAATGTAGTTAGAAGCGCTTTTTGGAAATTTATAGTAACAATAACAGCAACAAACAAAAAAAAAACCATCACAAAAACAAAAAAAGTATTTGGTTACTAAGTGAGGGCTCACACGTGGGAAACAGATGCAGGATTCCAACAGGTGGAAGAAGATGCAAAATGCAGTTAAGATTGTTATATCGATACCAAGACCTTCAAATAACTCTCAGAACACACACTGCCATTCCAATTAAGCCTTTGTTAGCTGACCAGTGGCAGACACTCTACTCTATAAAAGCGAGATGGTCAGAGTGGTGCATCCCCTTCAGTTTGGCCTCATATTTAAGCCAAAAAAAAAAAAAAATCACAAAAGGGACGTTAGAGGGTTTAACCAATGCAAGCAAGCCAAGTTACAGAAGCAGGAGATTTCAGGCAGGCGGTGGGAGGCTTAGCCAATCAAAATAAGCCCAGTTACCCCAGTTACAGAAACAGAGCCCAGTTACATAGTTCCCGTGTTCTTGAGGGTATCCACAACAAAAGGGAAAAACAATTTACCCCAGTCATGACCTTTCTAGTTGGCATGGCTGTTTCACAAAACGGAGTTACTGAACAAAATGGAGTCACTATATAGTCAAGACTTCTGTCTCATCACAAGATAGTAGACATGCTTTATTCGGAGGTGGTAACAGCCTTTGGCTTCAACTTCAGCCCCTAGCCAGTTCCATTTTGCCTGAATCAGTTCCATTTAGTGCCCCCCCACCCCAGCCTTTTCTAAGAAGGCACACTACCAACGGGTTATGTAAATAGATATATGCTCACAAGCAAATGTTAATGACCTTGAATATGTGTGCTGAATCAGGGTATTTATGACCTTGAGTACATACTAACCATAACATAACTGATTCATAGCCTTGGTTATACTAAAAATATAGCAGAGCCTGCTAGAAGCCAGGGCAAGGGGGTCTAGCGATAGCCATTTTGGTCTTACCCCAACAGTTACTTATAAGTATGGGACATACAAGAGGTGAATTAATAGCTTCTGACTACTTATAGTAGAATAAATAACATTTCTACTAAGTTAATTCTAATAAACAAATGAGCAGAGAAGTGATTGACAGACTAGCAGCATTCAAGAACAAAGCAAATACAGACTCAATGATATTTTAGTAACAAGTTAATGAAATCATTTCTTTTACATGTCTGAATAAATTTTGAAGATAATATAAAATGTTAACTTACCTTCAATATTTGAAGCTGAAGCACTGGTTGAGAAACTTTTTCAGCTACTTTTTGAAAGCATACAACAGTACCCCAGAATCACTATGCTCTTTTCACTTTAATGCAGAGAAGGTGCATCTCATAGTTGACTGGATTTCCAGACATGGGTAACCACATGTTTCAAACAGTCTAACCTTGGACAGAGAAAATGGTAAGCCAGAGAACCGTGCCTCAAGTTTGTCACCTGGGTGAAGTAAAGCATCCCTGCCTTTGGTATTTTTCCTGTTTTCTCACGGTTTAGGTGATGTGTTCTTAGCAGTAGTTCTGAAATGGAAGAGGGGAAGTTGTTCAATGAATTGTCACTATTCCTTTTGCTCTATCCTACAAAACATCTGCATTCAGAGCACCCTACTCTCTTAGCTTGGATTATCTCAGAGCAGAACCAGAGACAAAGGTTTGCCTGCTGCCAGCAGGGAGCTTGGTGACTTAGAGGAGGAAGAGGGAGAGTGGATAAAGGAGGCTTTATCTAGTTGGCCACTGCTGCAGAAGATTGGCTGCAAACGCCGCACGATCACGCGAGAAGCCTAATAAAACGTGTCTCAGGACCATTCCTCAGTGAATAAGGGAAACCTCTTGCCTATCTGCCATGGCTCCAGGATTGCCCCATAGAGTTAACTCTCCTCTCCTGATGGAATGTTCCTGTGTGAGTTCCCTACAACATCAGAGAAACTGCCTCAGGAGCTTCTAGGTTGTTCCTGCATGAAGTTGGTCACAACAGTGCTGCTAGGGCATCACTTGACATGGGAATAAGGAGATGGTGAGGATTGGGAGAGGTCACAAAAGGTGATGGAGAGAATACAGGACTTTAGAGCTAAACTGTTCCCCTACCTTAATTATAAGACTTGGAAGGACACAAGGCTCATCACCCATTTCAGGTGCCTTAATTGATTTAAGATGGCTTAGCTCAGACTAAACTCTCAATTTGTTTCTTTGGGAATTTGGAGGTTTTTACATCCTAGGGAAATATATCTGAGTGCAATTAGGAAGAAGAAAGAAGTTGATCATTAGAATTTTTCTACTGCCTGAACTCAAAGTGTGTCCTTGGGTAGGTCAGTTCTAGAAGGGTTCATGCGGGATTTGGGGATCTGGAAATTGATCCCCTGAAGACTTCTCTTGAAAAAAATACCCAGTATTCTTCAGGGCTTTACATAGCCACTTTTGAAGTGATGAGACCCAGGATGAGTGATTAATCTTGATGATGAAGAGGAGGCATTTCTCAATCATTTTCAATACAGGAGAGCACAGAGGGTGTGTACCAACAGATTCTAGTTCTTAGGCTTCACAGTGTGGCTCTGCCTTCTGGGGATTATTCTCCTACATCTCTGCTCACTTTTTTTTTTTCAGTCTTCTCTGCAGGATCCTCTTTGGTAACTCCCATACTTGATGTGGCATTCCCAGAGTTTCCTCCTGGTTCTCCTCTCTCTTTCCTTTCCAGTCTCTGAACTTTTCAAGGAGATTTCGTTCCTTCATGGCTTTAATATACATGGATGAAATATTTATCTTTTGCTCTGAATCTCCCCCACCTGTGCCTGAGCTGTAGACCTGTTTGTTTCGGGGATATTCTCCTCAGGTCTCCAGTAAGGCTGGAATTCGATACACATTAAATCTTTATCTTCCCTGTTACTCCCAAATACTCACTTCTCTCCAGTTCCCATCCCTGTGGTTCTTATTATTATCCACTCTTCCAACAAGCCTGAAACCTGAAAGGCAACTTGGATTTCTGTACTTTGTACATCAGAGCCCTGTTGATCTTATTTCCCAAATACTTTTGCATTCATCTACTTTCCTCCATCCGACTTCTTAGTCCAGAACTTCATTATGTCTTGCCAGGATCATTGTAAAAGCCTGAAAACTGGTTCCTACTTCACCTCCTCACTGGCCCCCTTCAGTTCTGCTCTCCAAGTTGTTAAATCAAATCATGCTACTCTCTTTCTAAAAATTCAGTGACCTTCTGTCAGGATAAAATATCAACTGCTTAGCATGACATAGAAGGTCTTTCATGATTTAACTATGACCACTAGTGTTACCCAAAATAAGCAATTATGCAAATATAGTTTTCTCCACCTGGAATGCCCTTGTAAACATAATTGAGCATCATGAATATCACATTGTTAAAGGGGCTATGTATCTGGCTTTCCTCCCTTTGGGGAACAGATTTTTTTTAAAAATTATAAAGCATTCCAAACATATACAAAAGCAGAGGGAAATGCCAAAAATACCATTGAGCTTTGTTGAATCTTAAATCCTTAACACATTCTTTCAGACATATTTCCTTAAGAAATAAGTCATTTCAGATAAACTGGGAACCCCTCATTCTTATCCTCCTCTCCTTCCATCCCTAGAGATAGGTACTTCACTGAATTTGGTGTTTTATCATTTTATAATTTTACAGTATTTCTCATGCCCACACAAATTAAATGTATTTCGTGGTGTCTCCCATGCTTTTAAACTTTATGTGAGTGGTATTATATGATTGCATCCTGAAACTTGCTCATTTGCTCAACAAATTTTGAGATTTACCCAAGTTGATACACAAGACTTTAATTATAAAGTGCCAATTAGCCTTCCACTGTATGTTTATGCATTCTCCCATTGTTGGATATTTAGGTTGTTTCCAATTTTTCCTTATTAAATATTACTGCAATAAATTCATGTATTATCTCTCTCATGCACAGGTGGGAGGGTTTTCTTAGTTTGTATACCTAGGGTTGGATCCCTGGAAGGAAAATATATGAGAGCAGAATGCATTTTGATTCATTGTACATAATTGCAGCACAACTTTTTATTTCTCTTTACATGATGTAGCATCGCACCATATGTGCAGTCATACATGTACCCAGGTAATAATGTCCATCCCATTCCACCATCTTTCCTGCCCCCATACTCCCTCCCACGTTTTCCCTCCCCCTTGCCCAAAGTTTCCCCATTTTTCCCATAGTCCCCCTCCCCCAATTATGGATCAGCATCCACTCACCAGAGAGAACATTCGGCCTTTGTTTTTCTGGGATTGGCTTACTTCACTTAGCATGATATTCTCCAACTCCATCCATTTACCTGCAAATGACTTAATTTTATTCTCTTTTAATGCTGAGTAATATTCCATTTTGTATATGTACCACAGTTTCTTTATCAATTCATCTGTTGAAGGGCATCCAGCTTGGTTCCACAGTTTAGCTATTGTGAATTGTGCTGCTATAAATATTAATGTGGCTGTGTCACTGTAGTATGTTGTTTTTAGTTCCTTTGGGTATAAACTGAGGAGTGGGATAGCTGGGTCAAATGGTGGTTCTATTCCAAGTTTTCTAAGGAATCTTCATACTGCTTTCCATAGTGGTTGCATCAATTTGCAGTCCCACCAGCAATGTATGATTGTGCCTTTCCCCCCACATCCTCGCCAATACTTACTGTTGGTATTCTTGATAACTGTCATTCTGACTGGCATGAGATGAAATCTTAGAGTAGTTTTGATTTGCATTTCTTTAATTACTAGAGATGTTGAGCATCTTTTCACATATTTGTTGATTGATTTATATCCTCTTCTGAGAAGTGTCTGTTCAGCTCCTTAGCCCATTTATGGATTGGGTTGTTTGTTTTTTTTTTTTTTTTTTTTTTTGGTGTTAAATTTTTTGAGTTATTTATATATCCTGGAGATTAGTGCTCTGACATGTGTGTGGCAAAAATTTGCTCCCAAAATGTAGGCTCTTTCTTCACCTTTATTGATTGTTTCTTTTGCTGAGAAGAAGCTTTTTAGTTTGAATCCATCCAATTTATTAATTCTTAATTTTATTTCTTGTGCTTTAGGGGTCTTGTTGATGAAATTGGGGCCTAATCCGACGTGATGAAGATTTGGGCCTACTTTTTCATTTATTAGGCCCAGGGTCTCTGGTCTAATTTCTAAGTCCTTGATTCACTTTGAGTTGAGTTTTGTACATGGTGAGAGATAAGGGTTTAGTTTCATTTTGCTGCATATGGATTTCCAGTTTTCCCAGCACCATTTGTTGAAGAGGCTATCTTTTTTCCAATGTATGTTTTTGGTGCTTTAGTCTGAGATATCTGTAATTATGTGGGTTTGTCTCTGGGTCTTCTATACTATTGGTATCCATGTCTATTTTGGTGCCAATACTATGCTGTTTTTGTTGCTGTAATTTTGTAGTATAGATTAAGGTCTGGTATTGTGATGCCTCCTGCTTCACTCTTCTTGCTAAGGATTGCTGTGGCTATTCTAGGTCTCTTATTTTTCCAAATGAGTTTCATGATTGCTTTCTCTATTTATATAAGGAATGATATTGGGATTTTAACAGGAATCACATTGAATCTGTATAGCATTTTGGGCAGTATGGCCATTTTGACAATATTAATTTTCCTATCCAAGAGCATGGGAGATCTTTCCATCTTCTAAGATCTTTTTCAATTTCTTTCTTTAGTGTTATATAGTGTTCATTGTAGAGGTCTTTTACCTCTTTTTAAAGTTGATTCTGATGTATTTTATTTTTTATTTTTGGAGGTTATTGTAAATCAGGTAGTTTTCCTAATTTCTCTTTCAAAGGATTCATCATTGATGTATAGAATGCATTTGATTTATGGGTATTGATTTTATATCCTGCTACTTTGCTGAATTTATTTATTAATGCTAGAAGTTTTCTGGTGGATTTCTTTGGATCCTCTAAGAATAGTATCATGTCATCAGCAAATAATAATATTTTGAGTTCTTCTTTTCCCATTTGTATCCCTATAATTTCTTTGTTTATTTGCTCTGGCTAGAGTTTCAAGGACTATGTTGAATAGAAGTGGTGAAAGAGGGCATCCCTGTCTTGTTCCAGTTTTTAGAGTGAATGCTTCCAATTTTTCTCTATTTAGAATGATGTTGGCCTTGTGTTTAACATAGATAGCTTTTACAATGCTGAGGTATGTTCCTACTATTCTTAGTTTTTCTAGTGTTTTGAACATGAAAGCGTTCTGTATTTTGTCAAATGCTTTCTCTATATTGATACAATCATATTATTCTTATCTTTAAGTCTATTGATGTGATGAATTATATTTATTGATTTCCATATGTTGAACCAAACTTGCATCCCTGGAATGAAGCCCATATGATCATGGTGCACAATTTTTAAAAATGTTTTTGTATGCAATTTGCCAAAATTTTATTGAGAATTTTTGCATCAATGTTCATCAGGGATATTGGTCTAGAATTTTCTTTTCTTGATGTGTCTCTGCCTGGTTTTGGTATCAGGGTGATACTAACTTCATAGAATGGGTTTGGAAGGGTTCCCTCCTTTTCTATTTCATGAAATAAATTGAGGAGTATTGGTGTTAATTCTTCTTTGTACATCTTGTAGAACTCAGCTGTGAATCTGTCTGTTCTTGGACTTTTCTTGGTTGGTAGGCTTTTGATGGCATCTTCTATTTCCTTGCTTGAAATTGATCTGTTTTAATTGTGTATGTCCTCTTGACACAATTAGCGTTGATCATATGTCTCTAGAAATTTGTCAGCATCTTCAGATTTTCTGTTCTACTGGAGTATAAACTTTCAAAAATAGTTTTTAATTGTCTTCTGTATTCCAATAGTGTCTGTCATGATATTTCCTTTTTCATCACAAATTTTATTAATTTGAGTTTTCTCTCTCCTTCTTTTTGTTAGAGTAGCCAAGGGTTTGTCAATTTTATTTATTTTTTCAAAGAACCAACTTTTTGTTTTGTCATTTTTTGAATTGTTTCTTTTGTTTCAATTTCATTGATTCCAGCCCTGATTTTAATTATTTCCTGTCTTCTACTTTGGGTGTTGATTTATTCCTCTTTTTCTTTGAGCTATAATGTCAGGTCATTTATTTGTTGACTTTTTCTTCTTTTAATGAATGAACTCCATGCAATGAACTTTCCTCTTAGCACTGCCTTCATAGCATCCCATAGGTTTTGATAAGTTGTATTGGAATTCTCATTTACCTCCAAGAATTTTTTTATCTCCTCCCTGATGTCTTCTTTTATCCATATGTCATTCATTAGTGTATTTTTACTTTCCAGGTGTTGAAGTAGCTTCTATTTTTTTTATTTTATCATTGATTTCTAATTTCATTGCATTATGATCAGATAGAATGCAGAGTAGTATCTCTATTTTTTTGTATTTGCTAAGACTTGCTTTGTGGCATAATATATGATTTATTTTGGATAAGGATCCATGTGCTGCTGAGAAGAAAGTGCATTTGTTCATTCCTGAATGGGATATTCTATATATGTCTGTTAAGTCTAACTTATTGATTGTATTATTGAGTTCTATAGTTTCTTTGTTTAGTTTTTGTTTGGAAGATCTATCTGGTGATGAGAGAGATGTAATAAAGTCACCTAGTGTTATTATGTTGTGGTCTATTTGGTTCTTGTAGTCGAGAAGGGTTTGTTTGATATACATAGATGCCTCATTGTTTGGGGCATAGATATTTATGATTGTTATGTTTTGTTGATGTAGGAATCCCTTAAGCAGTATGAAATGTTCTTCTTTATCCCTTTTCACTAGCTTTGGCTTGAATTCAACTTTGTCTGATATAAGAATGGAAACCTCTTCTTGTTTATATGGTCCATGTGAGTGGTATGTTTTTTCCCACCCTTTCACCTTCAGTCTGTGGATGTCTTTTCCTGTGAGATGAGTCTCTTGAAGGCAGCATATTTTGGGGTATATTTTTGTTAAACTAATCTGTCAATCTATGTCTTTTAATTGATGAGTTTAGGCCATTCACATTTAGGGTTATTAGTGAAATATAATTTGTATTCCTGGTCATTTTGGTTTATTTTTGGTTTTTAACTTGACATGGTTTCTTCTTTGATTGACCTTTCCTTTAGTGTAGTTCCTCCCTTTGCTGATTTTTATTGTTGTTTTTCATTTCCTCCTCCTGGAATATTTTGCAGAGGATGTTCTGTAGTGCAGGCTTTCTTGCTGTAAATTCTTTTAACCTTTTTTTTTTTTATCATGAAAGGTTTTTATTTCATCATCAAATCTAAAGCTTAATTTTGCTGGATAGGAGATTCTTGGTTGGTATCCATTTTCTTTTAGAGCTTGGTATATGTTGTTTCAGGATCACCTGCCTTTGAGGGTCTGGGCTGAAAAATCTGCTAAGATACAAATTGGTCTCCCCCTATATGTGATCTGATTCTTCTCACTTGTGGCCTTTAAGATTCTATTCTTATTCTGTATGCTAGGCATTTTCATTATAATTCTATCCTTATTCTGTATGCTAGGCATTTCATTATAATTAGATCTGTTGTAATTTTATGCATTTGGTGTCCTGCAAGCCTCTTGTATTTGGTTTTCCAATTCATTCTTCATGTTTGGGAAATTTTCTGATATTATTTCATGAAGAGATTGTGCATTCCTTTGGTTTGAAACACTGTGATTTTCTCTATCCCAATAAATCTTGGATTTGGTATTTTGATGCTATAATTCTTGGATGTTCTGTTCGTAGTTTCTTACCATCTTCACTGTGTGGTCAACTTTATTTTCAAGGTTGTATATTTTGTCTTCATTATCTGATGTTCTGTCTTCCAAGTGATCTAGTCTGTTGGTGATGCTTTCTATTGAGTTTTTTTAATTCAGTTTATTGTTTCCTTCATGTCAAGGATTTCTGAGTTCTTTGTCCCCCGCCCCCCGCCCCAGAATCCCTATCTCTTTCTTGAAGTAATCTTTTGCTATCTGTATTTGCTCCCTTTTCTCTTTGTTGGTATGATCAATGGTTGCCTGTATTTGCTCTCTTATCTCTTTGTTGGAGTGTTCAATTTTTGCCTGTATTTGCTCACTTAGGTCATACTTTAATTTGTAGATCATTTTAATTACGTACATTCTGAACTCCTTCTCTGACATTTCATCATCTTTGCTGTCCATGGATTCTATTATTGTAGTATCTTGGTTTGTTTGGAGGTACTTTCCTTCCTTGTTTTTTCATGATTTCTATGTGTCTCCTTTTCTTGCAGTGTGCATCTGAGGTATTACAGTTTCTTCCCTATAATCTTTTAGTATCCCTGCAGATTACCTGTACCTCACCTTGGTGTTGGGCTTCTAGTCCCTGGCCAGTGTCCCACGATAAATGCTACTGCAACTAATGATGGTGGTGGCAATAGTGGAGGTAACTCAAATAGCAGATGGCTGCAACCACTTTCAGAGATGGGGCTGAAAGGGTGGATTGCCTGTTTGAAGATGCAGCTTCTTCTAGGCCCTATTCTATTGTCCCAAGGTAGAGATTACTGCATGGGGAGGGCTATGGCGATGACTTTAGTGTCCTAAGATGGAGAAGGGCTAGGTCTGGGGCTCCAGCATAGGTTTTCTGGTTGGTGGGGGTAGTCCTGGGTCTCCTTGGCCTTGGCTCCCATGGAGGTCAGTGGGGGCAGTCTTAGGCCAGGGCCTGGGCTTCAGCATGGGTCTGGCAACAGAATCTTGATCTTACTAGTCAGGTAAAGTCCAAATACAAATCTTGTTGAAATATGTAACTCTACTTAAGATAAGGCTCTTTATTGCATGCAGGTATGACTATATAACAACAAATCCCACCATTAAATACTGCTAGTTAATACACCAATAAAAAATATGGAAGAATTAAAATTAAAAAGATGTGGGCCTTAATTAGAAACTTTATAAAGTTTATAAGATGATCTTATAAATGATTTTGTCTATATTCAATTATAAAATTTTTCAGTGCCTACTACATGGGGTGCACATATGTATATTTTGCTTCTACAAGCAAGAAAGTGATCATGGTATCAGTCTCGAATACCTCCTTTCTGGACAAACTGGCACTGATGCTCTTCTGAAGAACTGGCTCTTTTCTGAGTGTCTAGAAAAAAAAGGTGCTAAGAGCCATTTCTGCTCAATTATGCACTCAGTCAAATATCTATTGGCTCCCTATTACATAATCTAGATGCTGGGGACATACCAATGATTACAGCAGATGAAGTTCTGTCTCTCAATAACTTATATTCTGGTGGGGACAGATAAATAAATATACACATAAACACAATGATGTGCCAGCTGGTAAAAAATTAAGGGATGAAGGAATATAGGAATAAGGGGGAAGAGTGGCTATAATAAGTGGTTATAGAAGACCTTGTTGTAAAGGTGATGTTTAAAAAGGTGCAAAAAGAAAGTCGGGAAAGGGTCCATATGATTCTCTGAGGGAAGAACCTTGGAAGTAGAGGAAATAGTCAGTGCAAAGGCTCTGAGGTGAGAGTGCTAGTCAGGTTAGAGGACTAGACAGGAAGCCAGTGTAGCTGAGGAAGAGCCAGCAGGGACTGGGCACATGTCATGGGAGTGAGGTCAAAGTTGAGTAGGGTGGAGAGAGAACTGCTAATTTTACTATGAGTTGGGTGGGAAGGCATTGTGGGATTTGAGCAGGAGAGTGCCACAAGCTAAGTTTTCAAACAATCATTCTGCACCTAAGAGGAAAAACATCGGGACCCAATTATTCCAGGTGATTGTGGACTAGGATTTTGGCGATAGAGTGCTCTGAAGGGGTAGATTCTGGATGAGTTTGGAAAGAGAAGCCAACAGGATTTGGTGTGAGATTGGCTGTGGGATGTAAGTGAAAGTGAGGACTCATGGGAGACTCCAAGATTTCTGGCTTGAATAATGCAAAAGTGAGGGTGGGGGTTATAACTGAGATTGGGAAGATTCTGGTAGGAAAAGTCTGAGAGAGGAATGAAGAGTTTTTTTATTTCAGGATGTATTAAGGCTTATTAGATTTACAAGTCCAAATCTTTAGTATGTAGTGCATATATGAACTTGAAGTTCATGATTAAAGTCTGGGCCAGATATATGAGTTCTGGAATTGTCAGCATATAAGCTCTTTTTATAGTGTGAGACTGGATGAGCTATCGTAGGAAGTTAGTTTGAATAGAGCAAAGAAGAAATCTGAAGGCCAAGTTCTGGGACTTTTTACATTTAGAGTGGAGGAATGAGGGGAAAACTGAAAGAAGAATTTAGGCTTGGTCTTTGAAATAGGAACAGAACAAGAGACCCTCATGTTCCAGGAGCCAAAAAAGAAAATTGTTTCTAGAAAGAGGATGTTACGCATTCCATTAAATGTTGTGTCAGAGAACAAATTTATAAGGTCTAAAAATTGACTTTGAATTCAACAACAGAAAGATTATTGGTGACCCTGGCAAAAAGTATTTTAACTAAGTGGTGGAGTCAAATGCCTGTTTAGAGTAAGGTCAGGAGAAAAAGAACTGAAGAAAAAGAAAATCAATAGCTCTTTCCAAGGAAGATTTTCTTGGGAAGTCTGTTAATGCTTAGGGTCTAAACTGAAAGGTCACTCACAGTGGATGGCAATGTGACCCTGGCTGTATAATTCCCTTCTGTGTTCTTGGTACTTCAAGTTGTTTTGCTTCAGGTCATTTATTCTAATACTTCATCCTGTGTTGGGGCTTATAACTTTGCTTAAGTCGTGAGCAAATTCATATTCATGCTCAAAATCACACTTATCTTTCATCTCTGCATGCATGAATTCTTTTTGGCCTTTCAGACAAAACAAATCATCCTGGACTTACATATGTTTTAGTATGACCACACTGTAGTTTTATAATTTATCCCCTACTAGGCAAATTACTTCATGAACACAGGCGTTATAATTTCTGGGATATTCAGTGCAACCCACAGTGTATGCCTAGCACCTAGTACTGCTCAGTTGCTATTGGTTGAACTAAACTGGTTTATTTCAAAGACACGTGGGGTCTAGTTTTTTCCTTCCATTTTCAAAGGGACAACCATGTGCCCTATGAGTTTTCTATGGGAAGGAAGAATATTATTCATCCCCAGGTGAAACTGAAACAGGATTCTCATGATGTATTCAGTAAAGCTCTGTTTTTGAAATTTTTATTCTTGTTGAGTGCTTCCAGTTGAAGCCAGAGGAGGTCTTACTGGCTTGTATAACCAAGAGGCCTGTCCAGTGTCTTTGATGTGTTCTGTCATGTTGATTTGTGGTAGCACTGAAGTGGGTGACCCTGCAATGTGACTTTTTTCATGCACCATTAGTCCAAGCTGAGAGCTCTGTTAGTTTTTCACTTAGGCAACTCTATTTCCTAATACGTCTTCACCAAGTGCTGATGTGATTTTATTCCCAGAATCATTTCAGTTACATTCAAAACAGAATTGTATCATCTTTTGAGTTGAAAAATTATGTAGTCTTATATCCAATCAGCGGTACTTTTCTTTCATATCCAATCAGCTGTATGTTTCTTTCTTTGACTTTTCATAACTGAAAGTCTGTTTTTTATTTTTTATTTTTTTGTATTATATGGCCAAGAGAGCAGTTGTGTGAATTATAGCTCAACATCATTCCTAAAGAATTTAATCCTTTTGCATTTACTCTCTCTGTGTATTCTTGGGTTTCTACTATTAATTAGCAAATTCATTTCCTGATAGCCACAATGAGGTTAGAATAAATGTGCCCAGCTAGTTATCCAGCAAGCCCAATGTATTCAGAGTGGTAACAAGAGACCAATTCTATTCTGATAAACACCATTAAAAGGAAAGGATAAATCAAATCTTATGGCCTTAGTCAGCAAGTTTTATCCCACAACAAGAATCTAAGCTGAACCACAGCTGTAATTTGGAGCCTTAGCTCAAAGTGACTGCTTTGTATTTTTCTCAGGGGTAGGAAGATCGAATCTGTATTCTGTTAGTCAGGCATGCTGTAAAGAGAGCCACCTTCACCTGGGTTGTTTGGAAGGCCCATAAGTCTTGGTAACTGGGTTGATTTTGATGCACAGCCATGAGTTCCATGGGGCATTAATTCTGCTCCATTGCTTGTCCATTTGAACTAAAAAGTGTCGGTGAATACATTATACTTGGGGACCTCCAAATCCCACTTTAGTTCATTGTCATTCTCAAGGTCATGGATCTTTTTTGCTATCATTATTTCAATATCCAGAGCACATTTGAAGTTTGCTGCTATTGTGTCCTTTTGCTTTTATCTTTGACAACTGCATCAGCTCCTTACTGTTGAAAAAAAAATTAACATTGCCTTTTGTTCACAAAGCAAGATTATTTGGAAAGGTCAATGTATGTAGGACATTATTCTGTTTTATTTCTGCAGAGAAACATGTATATTATATTTCACTGATGCTCTAGGTTAAAGGCCTCACTTGTTTATGGTGAATAATCATGTAGAAATAATCACTGTAAGTTAATTTGTTATTTGAAAGAAACTAGTTTTATTTAGATTTTATAAGTGGCTCAACTGAAGGGAATACAACTAAATTATTGCTGCAGAATTGGCTCTGAGGGGATTCCGTAAACTCTGCCTTTCCTCATCTGGTTGTCCCCAGGGCATCCTTCTTGAGTGGGAAAGTCACTGCAGTCCACAAAAGGGAATTAGCCAAATATTCTTTCTACTTTTACTAGATATTGTCATTTTAGTATTTTGGGCTACACCTTGGTAAATCTATTACATTTCCCTTTACTTTTTGTAATAGTGGATATTATCTTATGCTATTGATATTATCAATATTAAGGCCAAAATATAAATTATGAAGGATGAAAATTTCTATCCAAGAAGAATGAAAAACACATGTTAGGAACTCATGAGAGTGGATAGAAGTATGTAGAAATGAAGCTGGAGGCTCTGTGGAATCATGTTTGTCAGAAAAAAAAGCATTTGAAGTATATCAGTAGGAGATTGTCTGATCAAAAATGCATATCTGTAAGAGATGCATGAATGTTTTATTGAAAACAATGGTAGGTCAGTAAAAATAGGCTTGGAATGTACATAACAGATATACACCAATTATGTAGATTTTATTAATATGTACTCCTACTTTCATTTTGTTAATAATCCTTCTTAATGCTCTAGTTATATGGTATAATTTTAGTAGAATTAAACTAAGCAGCTCAAACTCATAGAATTAATTGCACTGAGCCTCAATTTGTATTTTTCTCAAGGGCAGGAAGATCGAATCTGTATTCTGTTAGTCAGGCATGCTGTAAAGAGAGCCACCTTCACCTGGGTTGTTTGGAAGGCCCATAAGTCTTGGTAACTGGGTTGATTTTGATGCACAGCCATGAGTTCCATGGGGCATTTCTGGTTGACTAGGCTTTTAATGGTTTGTGGTACAATTGCACAGGAAGGCTGGTTAGGCCATATTAATCTGCTAGCTCTTGAATGCTAGTGAATATGAGCAAAATTCCTTCAGCAGTGCTGTTATGAAAGATGGTCTTTAGTTGGTCAAAACACATGGTAGGTATATAGTTTATCATTTAAATTAAGAGAATTTTGAGAGTAAGCAGGGCTACTAATAATTAAACTGGGCATAGGCAACCTCAGATGTTTTATTAGAAATTAAATGTCATCAAAATACTACTGTTTTGTGAAAAATTTTTACTTCTTGTATAGTTTACAGTAGAAAATTGACTTAACCTATCATAGACTTGTCAAAAAAGTGCCTTTATTTCCAACAACACAATAAAACAAAAACAACAACAAATACCTGGAAAGGTTTTATTTAGAACTAATACATTTTGGGCTATGGAAAGAAATATTTAAAAAAATATTTTTTGGTCTAACCCTATTAAGTTAGTTTGGAAGAAAAAGATCTGCTTTTCCTACAAACACAACAGTGATTCTTCTTAGGTATCATGAAGTGGAGTGGGAAAGAAAAATCTGTGTATTTTAGGATGTAGCAAAAGCAGTACTGAGAGGGAAGTTTATGGCAATATGTGCCCACATTAAAAAGTAGACGATTTCAGTTAATCTACCTAACAATCAAGCTCAAGGAATTAGAAAATCAAGAACTAATCAAACCCAAAATTAGTAAGAAGAAGAAATTAATGAAGATCAGGGAGAAATAAAATTGAGACTAAAAGACAATACAAAGATTAATAAAATAAAAAGTTGGTTTTTTGAAAAAGTAAAATTGACAAAACTTTAGCTTGACTAACTAGGATATAAGAGAAAAAAGTTAAGTAAGTCAAATCAGAGATGAAAAATTAAATTAAAATGCAAGATATTAACTTGGAAACACAAAGGATCATTAGAAACTATTATGAACTACTATACGCCAACAAATTGAAAAAAAAACTAGAAGAAATAGATAAGTTCATGGACACATATAACTTACAAAGTTCAAACCATGAAGAAATAGAAAGCCTAGGAAGACCAGTAATAATCAGCACAATTGAATCAATAATAAAAAAGAAAAATGCAATAAAGAAAAAACCAGGATCACAATAGAAGTTTACACATGAATTCTACCAATCTTTTAAAGAAGAACTATTCAAATATTTGTCAAAGTATTCCAAAAAATAAAAAGAGAGGGAATTCATTCAAATTCATTCTACAGGACCAGTGTTACTGATTTTAAAACCAGACAAGGTCATGATAAGAATGAAAATTATAGACCAATGTCCCTGATAAACATAGATACAAAAATTATCATCAAGATACTAGAAAACCAAATACAACAGTGCAATAGAAAGATTATATGCTATGATTTATCCCAAAGATTCAAGATGGTTACACAATGCAAATCTGTAACGATGATACATCACATTAACAGAATGGAGGCAAGAACCATACTGTCATCTCAATCAGCATAGAAAAGGCATTGGATAAAATTGAACATTCCTTTATGAAAAAACCCTCAAGAAATTATGTGTATATAAGAAATGTACCTGAACACAATTGATGCCATACATGACATATTTGTAGTTAACATCCTACTGCATAGGAAAAGTTGAAAGCATTTCCTCTAAGATCTGGAGAAAACAAAAAGGTCTAATTTACCATTCTTCTTCAAGTATCTGCTGGGTCCTAGTCAGAGCAATAAGGTAAGAGAAAGGAAAAAAGTACATCCAAATTGGAAAGGAAGAATTCAAACTATCCCTGTTTGTAGACATCATTTCATATGAAAAAAAAAAAAACAACCCATAAGAGCTTCACAAAAAACTACTAGAACTGATAAATAAATTCAGAAAAGTCACAAGATGTAAAATAAACATACTAGAATTGGTAACATATATTTTTATATATCAATAATATCATTGCCGAAAAAAAGAATTTAAGAAAGCAATCTCCTTTACAATATCTACAAAGAATAAAATATCTAGGAGTAAATGTAATAAGGAGGTAAAAAATCACAGCAATGAACATTATAAAACATTTATAAAAGAAATTTAAGAGGATACACAAAAATGTTCATCAATTGGAAGAAATAATAAATAATGATCATAATAAATAATGATAATAATAAATAATGATCATTCTCCTTAAAGTGATCTGCAGATTCAATGAAATTCCTATCAAAGTACCAATGAAATTCTTCACAGAAATATGGAGAGAGATAGAGAAAAAAAACACTCCTAAAATTCATATGGAGGCATACAAGACCCATATGTAGCCAAGGCAATCCTGAGTGGAAAAAAACAAATCTGGATGGATTACAATACTTGACTTGAAAGTACATTATAAAGCTATAGTAATCCAAACAGCATAGTACTGGCATAAAGCCAACATATATACAACTATAACAGAATAAAGATTTAGAAATTAATCCATGTACATATAAGCCAATTGATTTTCAACAAAGACACCAAGAACATGCATTGGAGAAAGGGCAGTCTCTTCAATAAATGGTTCTGGTAAAACAGGATGGCCACATGTAGAAGAGTGAAACTAGACCCCTCTTTCTCACTAGGTACAAAAGTAAACTAAGAATAGATTAAATACTTTAAAGGTAAAATCCCAACTTCTAAAGTTACCCTACTAACATAAGAGTGACTCAGTGCATCATAGAGAAAACATATTAGGACATTGGTCTGTGCAAATATCCTTTGGTTAAAACTCAGGAGTTCTTGGCTCCTTTTAGCACAGGCAACAAAAGCAAAAATTGACAAGTGGGATCATGTCAAACTAAAAAAACTTCTGTACAGCAAAGGAAACAATCACCAGAGTAACAGGACAGTCTACAGAATTGAAGCAAATAGTTACAAACTTTTTATCTAACAAGGTATTAATATATAGAATATATGAGAAACTCAATGGAATATATATATAATCAAAAGACCTAAATAGAAATTCTCAAAAGAAAACATACAAATGTCCAATAGGTATGAAAAAATGCCCAATATCACTAACCATCAGGAAGTGCAAATCAAAACACAATGAGATATCACCATAGTAAAAATGACTATGATCAAAAAGACAAAAAAAATTCAAATGTTGGCAAAGATTCAGAAAAAGAGGAGCTCTCATGGATTGCTGATGGGAATGTAAATTAGTATAACCATTGGAAAATGGTATAAGATTCATTTAAAAATAGAATTAGAAGTAGCATATGATCCAGCAATACTAATACTTGGTATATATCCAAATGAAAAGATATCAATATGTTGAAGAGACATCTGCATTCCTATGTTTATTGCAGCACTATTTACAATATAAGATATAGGTTCTATAAGATATAGACTCAACCAAGATGTCCATCAACTGATGAATGAATAAAGAAAATGTGTTATATATACACAATGAAACTCCATTCAGACATGAAAAACAAAAATGAAATCCTGTCATTTGTGGCAACATGGTTGGAATTAGAGGACATATTTTAAGTGAAATAAGTCAGCACAGAAAGATAAATACTGCATCTTCTCATTTACACATGGGAGCTAAAAAGTTGATCTCATAGAAATAGAGAATAGAATAGTGGTTACCAGAAGTTGGGAAGGGTTGGGGAAGGTTGGAGAGAGGATAGGAGGCACACGTGTGCAGTTGGGCAATAGGAATAACTTCTAGTTGTGAATCCCAGTAGCATAACTATAGTTGACAACAATTAACTGTATATCCCAAAATAGCTTCTAAAGAGTACTTTCAATGTTCCCAACAAAGAAGTGATAAATGTTTGAATTGATAAAAATGTCCATTACCCCGATTTGATCATTATACATTGTATACATGTATTGGAATATCACACTGTACCAAATAAATATGGACAATTGCTATGTGTCAATTACCACAAAAGAAAATAAAAGAAAAGAAAAAGAAACAAACAGAGAAATTGGAGGAATTTTTACCTAGGACTTGTAAATGTTGGGCTATGGAAAGACACATTTGCCTTGACTTTATCTTAATAGGTTTAAGTTTTAACCTATTAAGTAGGTCAGTCTAAACCTATTAAGCCAGACTGAAAGAAACAGATCTGCCTTTCCCTACTAACATGAAAGTGACTCAGTGCTTCATAGAGTGGAGTAGGGAAGAGATCTTCATGGAAGATTGACTGCAGAGACTTCAGGAGCTTGTCAATTCAGCAAAGTAAGAGCCTACAGCCATACAGTGAAAAAGCAAAAGTTGAACACAAGAAGGAGCACCAAGATGATAACAGAGATAAACCATTCCTCCCCCAGGTTTTCTCTTGAAGACATGAGAGCATGTACAAAATTGAGTGGCCTGCATTTTATAGATTTTTGTCTGATTTTCTTGTTTATGGGAAAAAGGAACCCTACAGCAGTTAGCCTTTTATGGATGGAAACACTGGGTCTTTAATATGTCTGTATTTTATTTTGTTGCTTCTGGAATTGAGTCATAGTTAAAAACTATCCCCTCTTCTAGGTAATAGTGGAATATACTTGTGTCTT